>NC_143522.1:347500-501219 GCF_031878675.1 Megascapheus bottae
AACAATAGTAAGACCAAGTCAGGCAGTCTTTTAGATCTACCAAGTGTGTAATGAAGGCCGCCTCAGAATTGTGTCCACTTACACTTTGCGCGGATGTTGCAAAGCACAACTCCAAGCCGCCGTGGGAGTGCAAGAGCAGCATGGCCCCTGCGGTAAGCAGCCTCACTCGCCAGGAGACCATTTGTGAGTGACCTGGCAGCTTAGAAATCATGGCATGTCCTCAGGACAAGGTGCAGTGTCTTGTATTGACTGATGCAAATTAGGGCTCCACTGTAATCTGCTTTGTTAATGAAGAGGACAAAACAGTATATTGGTAAGCCAGGACACCTGCAGAATCTTTCATTGTGTCTCCTCCAGAACTGTGCAGAGTCTGGTGCAGTCAGTGTGGAAGAATGCTGATGGTTTCCTCTGGGGTTTGGGGGAACATAATTTTCTAGAGCAGTTAGTCAGCGGTGTAGGTGGGCAACAAGTTCGGGGCTGACACTCACAGGACCACAGCCCAATGACATGTGGAAATGATTGTCCTTACCATCACAGGCATGACACACCAAACAATGAAGAGATGCGCAAACCGTTGAACTTAGAAGTAGGGATATATAGGCTTTATGTAATGAAGGAAGCATTTTTAACTTAAAACAATAATAACACCCTTAGTTTTCCTCCTACTTTAAGGATATATTTTTCCCTTCATCACAGTTGCTGCTGTTTCCTTTGTGCCAGATCATTAGTTATAGGCATCTCAAGTTATTCGCCCAGGCTCTCAACTCTTCTAGGTATCTTTAAGCTCATCTCCCAGTGTTCCTATTATTCCTCACAATCCATGTGGTAATGTCTTCTTAGGTCTGAAACTCCAATTTAGTCTTGTGTGAACTCTTCTTTGTGGCTGTCTTTTCAGTGGATAGAGAGCTCCTCAATTAAAATCAGATCACAAAATCTTCTTTATACAAAGCAACCTACAATCATCACTGCACTGATAGCATCATCCATCTTCCCTACCTGAGCTAGACTCAACTATCCTTCTTTCCTAAGACATTTCACTGGACTCCATCCATTGCTCACATGGTCCAGCCTTCCCAGCCCCTCTTCCTCCTCTCCCCTACCTGAAGCACTCTATTTGAACCACTAAGCTTTATTCTGTATACCTGGCTCAAAGACACCCCACCTAACTCATCCTCATAGCTCATAGTAAAATCTCCAGTTAGCTCACTTCTTATTTACTTGCCATTGTCTGAGTTTTCTAGAGTAAATAAATCCCATGGTAAGTGAGAATTGCATTACTTCACAGCACATTTGAAACATGCTCCAGAGAGGCAGCTGAAATTAAAGTGATGCAAAGACCCCGAGGCACTGTGCTGTCTTGTTTACTGGTACATCCTTGGTGTCTGACAGTGTCTGGTACCTACATGGTGCTCAATCAATGTTTTTCAGTGAAAAACTGAGCTAATGACTTCAGACTCACTAATTTAAAAAGTCGTGGGACTCTAGATGGCTTGTCATCTAATTCAATATCTTGCTTCTAGATACATATTTATGCACAGACACTCAAATCATAATGTTGATAATATTACAGATAACATTTTTATTTTATTTTTTGCCATTCCTGGGACTTAAACTCAGGTCCTGAGTGCTATCCTTGAGCTTTCTCAAGGCTAGAGCTCTACCACTTGAGCCACAGTACCACTTCTGGCATTTTTTTACATATGTGGTACCAAGGAATAGTACCTGGGTCTTTGTGCATGCTAGGCAAGCACTCTACCACTAGGCCAAACTCCTGACATCTTTATTTCATTTTTTAAAACTAGTTGTTATAATGATTTTAAATATTATTTGATTAAGTTACATGAAATTTTCAAATACTGATATGAACATAGTAAGAAAACAAGTCACTCATAATTTCACCATGCAGATGAATAATGTCCTAAATATATCGTTTATGATTTTGTTTCCTTGCACTATTTGAATTTTTTCTTCTCTATAGACATTTCTCAGTATGGGTTTTCAATTATATCATGTCTCCCATAATCAGTGGGAAAGAAGAACAATATTCTTACCATTGGAATAATTCAAAGAGAATCATCGTGATGCTTATAAATGATCCTTCACTGGCCAACTAGAACAAAAAATATATTACTTAAATATATGTCATCAGTTGGTCAACAAAACATTACAATTATAGCTGGTGTGATGGCTTATGCCTGTAACCACAGTTACTTGGGAAGTTGAGGTTTGAAGATGATAGTGTAAGAGCAGTCTGAATATACACACCAGATTCTTTTTCAAACAATAGCTGGTGCACTGCCGGCATGCCTGTCTTCCCAACTATACAGGGGACTAGGACTGTGAAGATCACGATTCCAGGCCATCGCTGGCAGAAAAATCCATGAGATTCCATCTTCACAGAAGAAACTGAATAGTGCAGTACATTCCTGTCATCTCAGCTACAATGGGAAATGGAAAAAAATGGGACAATTACTAGGCATATACACCTGGCTAGAAAATGAGACCCTATCTCAAAAATAACCAGCCAGATGCCAGGGGCTCACATATTTAATTCTACCTGCTTAGAAGGCTGAGACCTAAAGGGACCCTGCTTTGAAGTCAGCCTGAGCAGTAGGGTATCTAGGAGATGCCATCTCCAAGTTATACAGCAATAAAGCAGGCTGGAGGCATAGTTCAAGGGATGAGTAAATTCACCAGCAGAGGCAACAAAATATTCTAAAATAATCAGTGCACAAAAGGGCTGGAGGTATAGCTTATGGGTTAGGATATCTACCTAGAAAAGGAAAGGTCATAGTGTCTTAGAATTCCTGTTGCTGAGACCTAGAAAAGGTGAGGAATCCAGGCTGAGGGATAGCTGGGGAAAGAGTGTTCCAAGCAGAGGCAACACCTACTACAATGCTCTTGGCTAGAATGAGTTTGGTTTGTTCTAGAAAGACTCAAAGTGCGGCTGTTGCAGAATGAGCAAAGGAGAAAGCCATAGATGGGATGGTCACAGAAGTTCACATTACTGAGGGCTGAAGAGGCTATTGAAAGGATTATGGATTTTGTACTGATTGGGACAGAACACCATGGGAGTACGTGGGGCTTAAGGATGGTGTCATTTGGCATTTAAAATGAGTCCTCTGCCTGCTGTGCTAGGAATAGACAGTGAGTGAAGGGAAGAGAGAAGGATCAGGAAGGTACAGCAATACTGCAATGGAGAAAAAAACCTGAGGATGCATCAGTAGCAGGATCATTAGGAATTCTGAAGGTTGAACAAAGAACACTGGAGACATGGACAGTGGAGCCTATGGGAGAAAGTGGACTGGAGTTGACATTGGCAGACAAAGAGACCATGGGAGCTAGAGGTCTCAGGACCACAGTGGACCATTCAAGCAAAAAGTATACAATTTTTAAAAAGAATTTTTTAAGACTTAGACATGTCTGACAAATCATTGGAAACAACAACAACAAAAGAGCAAAGGTAGGAAGCAGATTAGGTGGTGACTTATGGTTGGTGGGGGATTGTGTATTAGGTAATCCACAAATTGGGCTGAATTTGTTCTTATTTTGGATGTATTTCTTTTAAAAGAAGGGAGTTTCTCTATGCAGCTAGCCAAGAGATTTGACATTCTCTATGTACTCCAGAAGAAGAGCTTCTTAGAACAAGGTAGTTTTCCAAGCAATAAAATAGAGTTCTACAAGCCTCAGAACACATTCAGTAACAGCAATGTAATGATTGAATTTTCTCTTGAGAAAGTTATTTTCTCCCCTAATCAAATAGTTCCCCATATGTCCATTAAAAAAGGAAGGTAAGGAGCCCAGAATGCTGCAGTAGACGTGGACTGCCTGTCTACTGAAGATCCTAGCAAGAAGAGAGTTGAAGAGAAACGGCGCCACGGAGAACAATAGGAGCCAATACTTGTGTGATTTTGTTATTAACTGACTGTTTAATCTGTAGCTACAAGTCAGCGCCACTTTATACTTTTTGGAAAAAAAACACATTAAATAAACAACTTTTTTCATATGTACTTAGGCATTTTATCTTTCCAAGCATATAGACAGTTTCCTTCATTGAAGATAGTATTGGACTTTCAACCAATAACTTGCATCAAAGAGGCCTTAGCCCATCTAATTATGCTTTCTTCTGAGTTTCTCCTCAGAGTTTCTGCAAAAAAAAAGGAAATGCAGAGATAATAACTCAGAATGATGTAACTTCTTATTACCAAGCAAGACCTTCTAACAAGTTCTAGGTGACATTCCCAAGAACTCCCTGACCCAAGAGAAGTTAAGTAATCCTCAACCTTAAATGTACATTTGAATCTTGTGAGAAATTCACAGAAATATTCTAGAAGCAAAATGGCCCCCAATGCAATGGCAGAGATTTAAATTTCTTTGCTATAGGAAGTTGGGAGAAGTTGTTTAAAATTCCACACATGGTTGTAATGTAACATCTCTGGCAGAAAGCATTACTTTAAAAAAAAATGTGAGCCCAGGCTGTAATGCTAGAAGGTTCAACACTCAAAGAAGAAGGTATTTTTCAAAAAAGCAACATCGGGGCCGGGAGTTTAGCCTAGTGGTAGAGTGCTTGCCTAGCATGCACGAAGACCCTGGTTTGATTCCTCAGTAGTACCAACATACATAGAAAAAAGCCAGTTATCTCATATTGTTACAATTTTTCACCTTGTTGTCTGATATATTTTATATATGCTTAATTGGTTATTTGAAATTGGATAGGGAAGAGGAGAAATCAAGATTAAGTGGGGGGAGGGTGGGAGGGAAATGGGGACCATGTCATGAGAAAGGGTATCAATGTTTGTGAAGTTATGCACCTTCTATCTGGTGAATATAGTGTAACCCTTCTATTACTCACAATAAAAAAAATAATTTAAAAAAGAAAAAGAAAAAAGCCGGAAGTGGTGCTGAGGCTCAAGTAGTAGAGCTCTAGCCTTTAGAAAGTGCAAGGATAGTGCTCAGGCCCTGAGCTAAAGCCCAAGACTGGCAAAAAAAAAAAAAGCGATATCTGGCAATTCAATATGGAGGGGAGATTAGATGAAAAAAATAAGCAATGGCATGTTTAAATTGTAGAAAGATATATATTGTCTTTCTACAGCAGCAGAGTTCTTAACCTCTTTCCTACATATCTCCTCAGAACCTTTTCAAATCAATTTTCTTTTAAATCTCACCTAAGTACCGTGTGCTTTCTGTTAAGTTCTTAAATATGCAAAAGAAATCCAAGGGTCACAGAATATCTCCCCAAAACAGCTCCTGGTTCCCATCTCCTTCTATGCATGCAAAACCTGGAGCTGGAGCGATATTCTTCTAGAAAACAGCAAACTCTAGGCAACACAAGGCATGCTGGGAGAGAAGCAGAGTAGAGATGCAGTGTTTCCATCTTAGAAAACAAAAGGGAACAGAGTTCCAGAGGAGCATCTCGAAATTGGAACACTATTATGTAACCACAGTAACAATGTCCTTGTAACCCAAGCTCCCCAATGGGACATTTTATAGTAAGCTTTTTTCTTTAACTGGTTGCTTTTAAACATGTCTTCATGATGCCTTGTAGTAAATAGACAATCTCCAATAGGTTTTAGTGCTCCCAGAATTCCAGAGGTTTCTGGCCACTTATGATACACATACTCTTCAGGTTCTGCGGTGCATCACACATAGAATATACAAAAGCAAGGAATATGGTGAAGCAATTGAGCAAAACAGCTAGATTGCCCATGACCCAAAGGTCATGTAAGCTCCCCACTGAGCTGCACAGACAAAAGACTTTAGAGGTACTGAGAGAAGAAGACCAAAGAGGAAGATGTTATGAAGCAAAAGGAATTTGAAATGTAGTTAGGATTTCAGAGAAAGAAGATAACCAGGCAGCAGGATTTGCACTGAGCAAAAGCATTCTGGCAGAAGCAGAGGGAGATGGGGTAAGAGTAGGGAGAGGTAGAAGACAGACTGTGAGCAGTACTTTAAAGCTGTGGAAGTGACTCTCCACAGATGCGCTGCTGTCACATTTGATTAAGGGGGGGGGGGGAATGTAATTTTCTACCACTGAGGAAAGCCACTGTTCTCTAAGTGACAGAATACAAAGTAAGCAGCATTGTCTGGAGTGGAAGTGTGGCTCAGGTGCTACAGCATCAACCTTGGGCTGAAGTTTCTTCTCCAAGGACAAGAAAGTAATAAAAGTAACAACTAGAAAATATTTCTCTCCCCTAAAAGTATTACATATACTATTATTTCCCCCTAAGTAGTTTCTCTTTATTGCTATTTCATAATATTTCAATTGTGTGATTCTTGGCACAATTTCTCAGTCTCTGTAAGCCTCAGTCTCATGACCCATACAATGGAGAAAATTAGGCTCTCCTGTCAGCTAAGAGAAACACTTGTGAAGATTAAATGAAATACTAGCTCCTAAAAACTTTTGGGGAAACTTTGGATCTAGCTATCTTTGGGCAAGAAAAATATTCCTTACAGCCCAAGGACAATGTAGACTATACCCAAATACAAGGATTACTGCCCATTGTCACATTATGCTGCTAAACCTATCTTCTAGAATAAGAAAAGAGCCAGGTGACTAGAGGCAATAAATTAAAACCCATTATTGAATGGACCAATTTGGTTCTCCTTCTCTTCATCACCCAGTCTGGCCTCTAACTTGAAATCCTTCTGCTGCCATCTCCTGAGGGCTAGACTTCAGGCCCATCACTGTGTCCAGCTTCAATATGGCTCTTGATGGCTCTACTCAGACCTCAGTCATCATCTGTTTATAATGGGAAAACAACTCCTGCCTGGTATGTAGTACCAACATTGCCCATGAGAAAAGGACCTGTCACAACACCACAGAAACCAACAGCGACCAATAGTACTGCAAAATGAAACAAAACAAAAAATCCTACTCTGATCTGACACTTCTTATGTGATCTCTCCAAAATCAAAAGCCAAGGTCACTTGGTCAGAGATTCACCCACACGAGGCCCATTTCTACACAAGCTAGCCATGGAATAAGTGCAATAGCGCTGGTGTGGACTCTACCAGCTACTAAAAGAGGGGTGGGAAAATGGGATAAAAGACAAGACTGCAACTGAACTGCTGGTAGGCCATTGAACACATGTTCTGCCAGAGTTGGTCATCTTCCCTCCCAACTCTGATTTTCCCCATTTTCCTCTCCACCCATTTCCAACAGGTCACCCAGGCCTCCTTTGATTGCTCCTGGCCTTTCCTTACTCTTTCCAGGTGCTGATTCCAGTCTCCTACCACAAGAACCCAGGCATCTTCTACCCTTTTATTTATTCTATTGGTAACGCACGGAAATAGTTGAGAGTCTCTCGATCTCTGTTATCTTTCCTTTCCAAAACATCTGACCTTTTAAAAACACATCTCTAATTGAACCATCCCTTGGCTCAGATTGATTTGCCATTCTCCATTGCCCTTATGGTAAAAATCTGAATTCCTTAGTTTGATATTCAAGATCCCAGTGATGCTCCTTCAACCTCCTCTTCCAACCTTTCCTCCAACTGTTTTGCCATATTACATTTCTAGAAATCATTGCTCTTCCTCAGGACAGCTAGCAAAAACATTAATAAAAAGGTGTTGTAATATACACAGATATAGCTCCCTGTCCAACATACCACTTCTAAAATGGCCTCCAATTACCCTAGCCTCCTGACCTTGAATATGGACTAGACTTACTGATTTTTCCCAGCACAGCAAAATTGATGGAGTTCACATCCAAGTTAGAGCTGCCAAAGAGCGTGGCTGTTTCTCCTACATGTACAAACTTACTTGCTTATGGGTTTCATTATTGATGTTGGTGTTTGTCTGTTAGTTCTTTGGTATGTGGATTTGAATTCAGGGCCTCTGACTTGTTGGGTTCTCTACCACTTGATCCATACCTCGAGCCTTTCTTTTAATCTTACTTTTCAGATTGATTTAGCCTGGGAACTTGATGCTCCCACCTATGGCTTCAGAGTGAATCTGAGATTACAAACATGCCCTACCCCATTCACACTCATGTCTGCAATATAGCAAAATAGCTAAATGGCAAGCTGCTCTTGATAATGAAGAGGCCTAAAGGCATGGGATCAAGGAAGTCTTAAGCCAACAGATCATCTGGAAAAGAGGCACTGGTCCAACAGCCTCCAAAGTACTGAATCCTCCCCACAACCACGTGAATGATAGGAAGAAGATGCTTGCCAGTGGAGCCTTGAAGTGACCCCTCCCCCCCAATCCCAAGGACCAAGCTAAGCCATGCCTGTATTTCTGATGCATAGAAACAGGAAGGGAACAGATGTTGCTTTAAGCCTTGGGTTACAGACTAGTGTGTTCTGCAGCAGGAGAAAAATAATAGTCACCTTTGCTAAGCATTCAACTTAAAGAAATAATTAGACAGTGTAATAAGTCATTTTCTCCTCACCTCTAATTTCTCTTTGAAAGTTAAAAAACAATATTTATACATTTGGCAATCTCTTGATAATAGACTACTATACATATGAGAAGATATTAGACGAGGATAAGAAACAGAAGGTGGCTGGATGCCTGTCTTCAAGACATTGATAGTCTTCACAGAAAGATGATACTAGGAAGTGTGACCACAGAGTTGAAGGATTTTAACACGTGAAGTGAAGCATGTTGTAGTCCTCTTGCAGGACCTTTAAAAAAATTCATAAGCCAGGTGCTGTCAGTCCTATCTATTAATAAGTAATAATAATAGGTGATCCATATCTGTAATCCTAGCTATCCAGATAACTGAGATCTAATGATCAAGGCAAAAGACAGCCCAGGAAGAAAAGTCTGTGAAAACCTTATGTCCAATTAACCACCTCAAAAGCCAGAAGTAGGGGCTGGAAGTTTAGCCTAGTGGTAGAGTACTTACCTAGCATGCACAAAGATCAGGGTTTGATTCCTCAGTACCACACACATGGGGAAAAAAAACCTGGAAATGGTGCTGTGGCTCAAGTGGTAGAGCCCTAAGCCTTTTGAAAGCTCATGGACAGTGCCCAGGCCCTCACTTCAAGTCTCAGTACTGGTATAAACAAAACAAAACACAACAGATCACACACACAGACCTTACTGGCTCCCATAACCTTCAAAGAAGGAAAGTGTGAGAAAGAACAGCCTTTCTCTTTTCTTTTCTTTTCTTTTTTTGCCCGTCCTGGGACTTGAACTCAGGGCCTAGGCACTGTACTCGAGCTTTCTCAAGGCTAGCGCTTTACCACTTGAGCCACAGACCACTCCCAGCTCTTGCTGTGTATGTGGAAATGAGGAACCAAACTCAGGGCTTCATGCATACTAGGCAAGTGCTCTACCACTAGGCCACAGTCCCAGCCCAAGGACAACCTCATTTCTAAGACCACTCCCAGGATCTTGGAAGGAGTCTTGAAGCTCCATCTTATGCTCAGAGGGCATCTAGCTCTGGTGACAGTCAAGACAGTTTTATTTTTCCTCCCATCCTCTGGGCAGGGTGTTCGGACAGGATATACAGGGCGAGCAATAGATCCTGTCATATCATCTCTCTATATTGTAGAGACCATTGAGGTTTGTCCAATTCCAATCATTTTACAGGTCTGATAACAAAAAAAATATTCTTTGTATTCATGTGAAAATAAAACTAGAATTGCTTGAAAGCACTTTATAGATGAATACAACTTTTACCATGTAAATTATACAAACATTGTGGATTGTGCTTTGCTATGGAAATTCATAATGTGATTTGCAGAGCTAAAAATCTAAACACAGGAGCTCCACTACCAGGGGAACAGTATTTTATAGTCAGAAGACAGACTCTGGATTCCAAATTCAGCTCCAAACTTGCTAACTGTATGGCTCAGACAAGTTTCTTCATTTCTCTCAGACTGTTTCATCACCCATAAGATAAGCATTATACAACCTACTCAGCAGGACTGTTGAGAACATTCAAGGACATACCATGTGTAGACGGATGCCCAGCCCACTGCCTGTAACACAGTACATGGTCAATAAATGGGAGGCATTATATGATTGCAAATACACATGCCCTTTCCACCAAACCAGATGCAATCTGTTCCAGTGGCTTGCTGGTTATGATTTCTGCTGTCAGTCAGGCAGGTTCTTAGGCAATACTTAAAATAGGAAAGATCTATCTTCAGCCTCTTACCATGCTTATTTCCATGTGATTATCCCCCAAATTTCACCTCCTGTGCCAGCACCTTAGGTTCAATTACCCAAAATATCCCATCCCTCCTCCTAAACTTCAACTATGCTATGTTCCTTCTGAACCCTGCACTTGCCTTTCTAAAGAACATCTAATTAACCAGGCCATGTTCTGCTAAAATTGGGAAGTTCAGTCCCTTGCCTATTCCACGCCCTTGAAATTTCTCCATGTTAGCTTACCTATAACCACACAGGCTGTTTGCTAAATCAGAAGGTTTTCTCTCTCTCCTATAATACCACTGCCATTCCTATTCCACCTCTACCCAAGAGTCTACCTTGACACAGAAAGCTAAAAAGATTGACTCAGGTTTGCATAATGAATTCACAATTCAAAATTGATGACTAAAACCAATTTCCATAACCCCATCTAAATGAATATTTTCCAAACCCCTGTCTAACAAAGAAAAAGGGTATGACTTTGAGAGAAAAAAAACTGTACTAAACCATATGTAGAAATAAAACCAGGTAAATATAAGAGCAGAAAATACACAGGACATAATTTTCAAAACATCCATCAAAGTCATCACTGATTATAACAGAGTACCAGCATAAAGACAGACAGACAGACAGACAGACTGACTGACAGATGAAGCAATGGAACAGAACAGAGGCCACAAGGAAACGCTTACATCTACGACTAAGAGATTTTTCAATCACAGTGCCCAGACTACGCAAGGGAGAAAGCTTAATTTCTTCTATAAATAATGAAAACTGGGACTCTCCATGAAAACCAATGAAATTATATATTTATCTTATGTACCATACACAAAAGTAAAATTTAAATTGGATTAAAGACCTAAACATCAAACTTTACATTATTAACTTTCTAAAGGAAATCAGCAGGGATGGAGGGGAGGGAGCTTTAGGTGGTCAGATTTAGAAGTGAAGCTGACAGTGGAGAATGTCCCACCACGTGTATGCAGCTAGAAGGGCAGTGTGACGTCACTCTCTTCTGGCCTTTGCAGCAGTTTCTTCTGATTCCAAATAAGTGAGCCCAGTTGCTGTGGACTGAATATTTGCACCCTTCCCCCATCCATATTGTGAAGCCTTCCCTTCAAAGGTGGAAATTTGGGGAGTTCACTTAGATGAGGTCATGAAAGAGAAGATCCCATTATGGGATTAATGCTCATATACAAAAAAAAGACGCCCACTTCCCTCCTTCTCCTCTTCCCTCTCCCCTTTCCTTTCCCCCCTTTCTTTCTGCCTCTCTTTTCTCTGTCATACAGAGGACTGTTAGCCAGCAGGCATCAAGTATGATGACTCCTTGTTATTGGACTTCCTTCCTGACCTTCGGAATCATGAGAACGAAAACCAGATAGACCACGGTATTTTGTTGCAGCAATCCAATCGCAGACATTGTCATATAGCGCAGCCTCCCAGGATTCTGGTGAGGATAGAGAGACAGTAGGTGAATCTAGAAGAGCAATCTGAAGCTTCACAAACCACAACAGTAATTAATCTATCTAGTGGTATTGTTTTCTGTGGAATTCTCAAGCAGAGAATGGGAATAGTATCAAGTAATCAGGTCCTTTTATCTCAGTAATTTAAAGAGGGAAAACCTTTGAGCTTTTTTTCTTCTCTAGAGACCAGAGTATATTTGTGGGTCCAATAACATTCTTGCAGAACAGGAAAAAAAAGAAAGAAAATGTTAAGTATATCTTTATATTACCCAGGCAGAAGAAAGCATTCTAATAGGCAATTAAATAATCAAAAACCAACCCCTACTGTGATGGAATTTACTTTTCCAGAGAAATGGCAGGAAATAATCATGAAAGTTTCATTAAAATGCTTTCTACTCGTAAATGTATATCTGTGTCTTAACAAGTACATGTTCCTAGCACAACTCTCTAAGTCAGCAAACATTCTCTAAAATTGTCTATAACCTAGCACGAATGTTTATTTTTCCGAAGAAATACAGGAAGTAGTCATTAATGTTTCATTAAAATGTTTCTTAATCATAAACGTATATTTGTGTCTTAACAAGCATATTTTTTAAGCACTGTAATTCTCTAAGCTGGCAAACAACTTTGTAAAATTATCTTTAATCCCTCACCAATGCCAGGAATCCCACTGGGGCTTTATCACATGTTATTTAGTAAATATATGCATCTACAAACCAGGAGATGTGGGAGACCATAGAAACCAGGGTCAAGGCCTGAGAGGTGGCTGGTGCCTGAAGACAACACTAGTGGGAACACACAGCCTTCCTGAACTCTCAGCTTCCTCCCTAAAAGTGCACTGGCTGAACCTGATCTTGTCTTAGATAAACACTCTCTTGTCTACAGACTGGGTACTTAACAGTAGGATGGACTGAGTATTTACAGTAGGATGAGCTTATCGGGTTTAGTCCATGGCTTTTAGACACCTTAATATTTTATACATGTGGAAAGCAATATCCAAAGACCTTTAAGTAAGGCTAGTCTAAAACCACAGAACTAACGATTAGAAAACAGAAAGTGTTAGAATTAAAATCTTGGTCTTCTCAGACAATGATTTTACCAACTTCATTTTCTTTAGGGTCTGATGGGGGACAAGGCAGCCAAGTTCTCTATAACTTGATAGTTCTAAGTGGACTGTCACATCCATTCAAAATAAAATCCGTAAATTTATAATCCCTGATTTAAAAAGAAATCTCATATTTCATGGCAAATTTTCCTTTAAGAAACATGCTGAAATTTTTCAGGTATTATTTTTAGTGGCCAAAACCAACAAAACACCAAAAGTTTCTTTTAGTGTTTAGAAGTCTTCAAAAGTCTTCATAAGGCTTGATTCATTAGTTAATGATAAGTTCACAGAACAGTATTAATTAAGCAAAGAGTATATGTGCAAAGAAAATAAGAGCAAATAAACGCAAAAAAAAAAGAACAAAAGGCCTCTACTTAGTGCTACTAAGAGAGTAACTGGTATAAAGCTGGTTGCCACATTGTCATTGTCACCATCATTTAGCTCATGAGACAAAGAATTCTCAAACTTTTTCACAGACAGTACTGAGTTTACCTTAGCCCTACATCTAGTTCAGTGTGTCCTGGACCACAACTGGAAGGTAAGCATATTTTCATTCATTTGTGAATATCAATACAGAGTTCCCAGGCCTTGCATCTAGGGGATATGGATGAATATTTTGGGTTGGGGCCCAGGTATCCACATGCTGTAAAAATTCCCCATGTGATTCTCATCAATCAAAGCTCAGACGCCTGGGCTCTGTCCAAAAATGACTGGCTCAGATTCTCTGGAGTTCAAAGCTTGGCAGGTCTTTATTGTGAAAACTCTTCCCCGTGGGGATCTACATCATTCCAAAGAGGGAGAAATATTATCCTCAACTGACAGCCATAAATCTACCCACATTGTCAGGGGCATACAACAAAGCAACTAAATGAATATTTGAATACAGACTACAGCCACACTCACAGTTAACCTTCTCCTTGGCTTTCCAATCTGGATAAATATTAAATTTGCTCCTTAGGTTAACCATTAAGTATATTTCAATATATCATGGAGGTTTCATGTACAACTCTGATGAATCTTTTAACCTTTCATATATCCACAAATCACCTTTATGAATACTAACTTCATACAAAATAATAAAAATGTACATTAAGTAGGAACACAAACCCAAGCAACAGCCTCCACTTGAAAAAGTGTTTAATTTTACTACTATGAGCCTTTTTGTTCCTTATCTTTCCATGTTTTAACATAATTTTGACTCTACTTACAAAATCTTGTGTTAAAGTAAACATAAAAGGAACATTTAACATAAAAGAAACCGCAGTCCCCATTAACATTAAAATAACATCAGAGGCAGACTCCAGACTCCAAGATGAGAGCAACCTGGCATTTCAAGAACTATTTTTCTAGACAACGAGTCACTAAGCATAACATCTTAAAACTTTAGAGAACAAAATGTCAACACCAAAAGAAATGAACTGGTTAAAACTGAGAACAAGTGGATCCTGAGCAATAAAATCAGATTCAAACACTTCACTGAATCTCTTGCAGTACACTGATGTATTCATTTTTTCTCCCTACAGATGCATTCTCTACGCCTTCTACAAGTCCTGACAGTGAGCTGCAAAAGTGTTATCAATTACAGAGTACAAAAGAATATAAAACCCTACACTCCCCATAAGGTCCAAAATGGTAATCATGCAATCCTCGGTTTTAAATACAAAGGAAACATGCTTTTTGCCTACAAAGTAAAATGATAACAACTGCAACACACACACACACACACACACACCCATTTAAGTAGATCCAGTGTTTCACCTCTGCTTCTAGGGAAGGAAGAAGAGATACTGGATGGGTATAGGAAAGGACAATGGTATAACTATAGTATAACATCTTTCTACTAATGGAAAAATCTCAACATAGTGAAATAGAATATCATATTTACTCTAACTAAAATTAGATCAGCCCCTCCTTGTCCAGCATGCCAGTACAGCAAGTTGCCTCTCAAATGACCAAAATAGAATGACTGAAATGCTAATAGCAATATAGAATTTGTCCTTTGCTGCTGACACTTGAAAACAGAACCATTGTTCATCTCTATGCCTGTGAGGTGAGATACCCTTAGAGAAAAAGACCCAACTCATCTCCCGCACCTGCTCTGATCATATTATTCCTCCTCATTAAAGACCAAGTTATTTCAAAGACCATGCAGTGTTCAGGTTGGTCTTGTAAAATGTCTCCATTCATCCCTGCAGTTCCCAAACCATGGAGAAGCCTAATGCAGCCAGCTATCTCTCACCTATCTGAACTCACAGAAAACAATGGATAGGGAATAAAATTAGCATTCAGTTCTAATAGACAACTTTGCATAAGCCAACAGTTTCTAACTACCCCAGCCCCTAAAACTTTCTTAAACAGCTGCAAATGACTGATTTGCATTTCACACCCTCTCCCTTCTTTTGCTTGGTCTCATTGTCAGCAGAGTAGTACTCAAAATATGACTGACAAGAAAGGGAAAGAAGAGCAAAAGGATTCTATGTAAGAAAGACCTTGAAGTTATGTAACTAAATACTTAAGAGTTGGCTGGGGTCCAGTTTCTGTTGTTCTCAATATCTCCAGATTCAACATACCCGAAACCTCATTTACCACTGGTCATCCAGAAACAAAACAAAACACAATCCACTTTCAGCCTCTCTAGTCTGTCAAAGGTGCCATCATTCCATTCCAATCTTAACATTACCTTTGACTCCTTGATCAAACAACAGTCTCTGGTTTCACACGTAAATGATCTTGCATTTAACTAGGAATATTTGACCAACACCTTGGGAGACTCCCCTATATAGAATAAGAAAGCAATGTAGCCGGGTGCTGGAGGCTCACACAACAAATTCTAACTAAGCAGGAAGTTGTGATATGAAGGTCACAGTTCCAAGCTAAAGGCAGGAAAAAAGTCTGTGAGACTCTTATCTCCCATTAACCATGAAAATGCTGCAAGTGGAGCTCATGTGACAAAATGCTGGCCTTGAGCAAACCAACACAACGGGGGGGGGGGGGGGGGAATTTAAATGTAAGAATTCTAGACTTGGTAGTGTTCAGGATTTGGGAAAAGTACTCTGAGAGTTGTAACAACAGGAAGGAATGATGACAGAGGAATAGCCTCTTTCCGTATCCTACCAGTCTGACCTTCACTCCATTACTTCCTGAGAGCTTGATTCATCCTAACAGGATAATTCTATGAGTGTTCACATACCCTATGCCAAGAATAGGCCTCCTGTATCAGGAAGGCTGTTTGTTTTGACTAAAGTCACCTTCAGGGAAAGGGGACACACAAGGATGAACAGGGAAGGAGACAATACCAAGGCAACTACATGAATCAAGAGAACCTGTCAATCAATGAGGTGACCCATTTCCAAGCCACACTATCATTTCTTGAACCTTCACTATCACCCAAGCTACCCTCCATCTCTCCAAAGCCTATCTTTCTGAGAAGGGAAGGGCTTTAGTGCCAGACTTCTGTGAATAAGTTAGTAAGCCTTCAAGAAATGCCAGAATCTGACATTTTCCAGAATATTTCTCTCCCAATGTCACATGCAGTCACTCAAATATCTTCTGTGGCTTCCCTTCCCCACAGAGAAAACTTCTTCAGCACACTATTAAAGGCACTCCCACATCAGGTTCTGACTGATCTTTTCAACTTTATATGGGAATGTTCTTCCAGAGGCCCCCGCTTCAGGCCAACTAATTTCCTCCAAATAGGGTCTCATACTACCCTAGAATTACATCTCACAACTTTCCTGCCTGGACTGATTTTAAGCCCACAATCCTTAGATCTCAGCCTCCTGAGTAGCTAGGATTATAGGTCTGAGCCAATGACATCTGGCTGTGATCATTCTAGAGAGGAAGAAAGAAAGAAAAGAACAAGCGAAAGAAGGAAGGAAAGTGAGAAAGCAAAAAAATTCTGTCACATTTATTTTGACACTTGTTTGTGTGTCACTTGTGTCTATTGTGAGATTAAACTGTCAAGTCTTTTGTTGTCTAATGTTCCTTGCTTTTATATAAAGCTTCTCAGATACAGAGCATTTAAACAAACCCTGAGCTTTGAGGTAGGAACAGTATTATGTTGTATTTTATATAACCAGAGCTCAATAAAGATGTGTTGATTTATAAAATAATTGGGTTGACTCTATTTTCTTTTTTTTCCTTTATGGGTCTTTAAAATTAAACTTTCATTGAAATAGACATATGCTTATCTATTTTCTTAGACATAGGCTTGCTTGCCTTGATGAGGAGATTAAACATAAGAAAGATTTGGGGAGGAAGTCATATTTGGGTGATTATAGGACATTCTTTTTCCTCTTTGCTGTTTGCAATGTGTGGGACGGGGTAAACCATAGAGATGCTACATGTACCACATATTTTTTGCTGAAGCAGAAAGCTGAAGGAGGTAAGTTCAGGAGTTAGTAAATAAATCATTTGGCTAAAATAGTGAGCTGTAGGAGGAATAGGAGAAATAAAGGGACTGGTAACACAAATAGAAATAACTCTTCTTGTTTTCATTGTCATTATGTTTAGAGAGCTCACTGGGTAGCCCAGTCTGGCCTTAAATTCACAATTCTCCTGCCTCAACCTCCCACATCCTGAGATTAAAGGCATGCAAAACCATGCCCAACAAGGCTCACTTTTGAGGATATCATAGGTACCTCCACAAAAAAAAAGCAACAAACTACTTGTTGAGTAACTGCTGTATACAGTACCCATTTGTTATCTAAATAATTTTCAGTTAAGGCCACAGGAGACTCTGAGAAATTTAGTAGTTTGTTTGATGTCATCCTTGGGATACTCATGTGCCAAAGAGAGCTATGGATCCTGACCTTCAAAGCTAAGGCTGTGGTATCAATAGAACTAGTAGAAGAGTGAACTAAATCCAAACTCTGGACTCACCACAGAGTCAAGGATCAACCTTCACTGATTCCTTTCTTTCTGTTTGCACCAAAATAGAAAAACCTAGATTGAAATTTAGAAAATCTTACTCCTTAAGTTTTCCTCATTTTATGTAGCCTTATTTATTTTATTTCATTATTCATTTCTTTTACTTTTGGGGGGATACTATTGGGGATTAAACTCATGGTGTTGTGATTGTGAGGCAGGCACTCTATCACTTGAGTCACACCTCCAGCCCGTCCTGTAGTTTTGATGTCAGTAATTCGTGACCCTGCCCATTAAAATCACCCACTAGGCTTTGGGAAAAAGCACAGGCTCTGGACCCAGTCCCAAAGATGTGACTGGAAGCCCAGGCATTAGAAATTTTAAGAACATTCCACAAGGGATCCGAATGTTTTGCCAGAGTGAAGAACCTGACATAGATGTTCAATAGTCCAAACATGTCATTACACATCTTACCTAAGACCTAAATGAACTCTACATGTATATACTTCATTCTACAGCAACCCAGACAGAGGAGTTAATTATGGCAATAATGCTATTGTTATATGAACATTAATAACAAACCTTTTATTGAGTGCCTGTCCTATGTTAAATGTTTTATGTGTATTTTCAAATTTAATTACCATAATAATCTAATGAAGAAAGAACTTCCAGCATTCCTTACTTGAGTCACGAAGCTAGACAGAATAGCACAATTACAAAGACTGTACTTACCTAAAACAAAAGCTTTTAATAGCTCTACTTTACTATGCTGTCTCCTGAATTTAAGGATATACATTAATTCACTAAATATTAGATCAAACATCTTCTTTATGCCAGACAGAGCATCCTCAGTCACACACAGCATAAATCAGTAGTCATACATTCCAAAACAAGAGCATATTTTCTTGAGGACTAAAAGATAAAATTTGTCACAGAGACTGTACCAAATAGGCTGAAAATAGAACAAACAACAAGCTTTGTTACCCAGCAACTAAATAAGGTAAAGATTTGCTATCAGAGAATTAGCTTTTTCTGGAGAGGGAGAAAAAAATGGAGCAGGCTATGGGAAGGAAAATTCAGACATGTGGCTGTAGAAAAAGGACCCTGGCTCTGGTTCTTAAGGGCCTCGGCTCCCCAAACTGAATCCCTCTCAACCTTGCTCATTTCTAGGAGCCAAAGGTTAATAGTCAGATTATCTCATTGTTAACCTCCAAATAGAGGCTCCACGCTCAAGATGATTAAAGAATACCAAATGTCATTTCATATGGATTATTTTTCAATATACTTCTCTATAAAAATATCCAAGTGCCCCAAAGAAGAATGTTTCCCAAAAAGCAAATCACTGGTTCCATCCTTTCATTTTCAGTGGTGGATATTAATCTTTTAAGGACCATTGTAGACCACTGAGAATCTAAATAAATTTACAAAGGGTTGCAGAAAAATACCCATCAATCCACGCATAAAACCTTAGATTATGCTCCCTCATTGATTCTACTACTCCATTTTCCCTTTTGCACTTGATTTTTTTAACTGAAGAGTAGGATGGGGAGGGGTGGCTTATGTGCTAGCCCTTGCCTAGCAAATAGTCCATCTCTAATACCAGTACTACCAAGTCAAAGCAGGGGTGTTGGGGAGAATAATCCTTTCCTACCCTAGGAGTAATTTAATAATTTAGAGAGAGAATCTCTTTATTCCAATGGGCCTCACTTAATAATCTTATTTTCTTTACTAGGATATGCATTGTACTGAAGTATATATGTATTTGTATATAGAGATGATCAAGTATCATCACACTATCAATTTTCAGTGGTACATTTACTATAAATGACTTGCTGTCCAATGCATGCCTATCACCTAGATGCCAGTCAGAACTGAACTGACGATCATGAGAGATTTGCACCCTAGTTTATGAGTGATGATTCCAGAAGAAGGAAAATCTGACAAAGAGATCAGACAAAAGGGACTAGGGTTGATTGACCAGTCTTCAGTCCCTAAGAAGACCTGGACTTGGGATTAAGATAAAGCATCCATCCCAGGTGTATAAGACAGAAAATGTAGTAAAGCATTGAGCCAAAGGTTAACCAGTGATCTTAGTGACCCAGATCCACTCACTAATATGAAGATAAGAAAAGTTATGGGTAAAAAGAAAGTATGCAGCCATGCACGGTGGCTTACTCCTGTAATCCTAGCTACTCAGGAGGCTGAGATCTGAGGATCACAGTTCAAAGCCAGCCCAGAGACTCTTATCTCCAATTGATCACTAGAAAATGGGAAGTGGGGTTGTGGCTCAAAGGGCAGGGTGGTAGCCTTGAGCTGAAGATCTTTTTTTTTTCAGAGACCAAGGAAGTTTATTTGAAGTAATATGAAATAAGTTTTAGAACATACTTCTGAGGAGTAGAGAACATCAAAGTTCTTATATAGCATGAAGATGTATTTGCGACATGACAAGTTAATATGTGTGGCTTCTTATATTGATCGTATCCACTTCTCTTATTTATTGTATCCACTTTCCCCAGCAATCTGTTAATATGAAGAAGTTTCTATGGTCTGTGATTGATACAAATGAGCTGAAGATCTTAAAGACAATGCACAGGCCCAGGGGTAGGGCCATAGCCCCCAGGCCCAGAGTTCAAACCCCATGGTCCACAAAAAAAAAGGAAGCAAGCAACCTGTATGGAAGCAAGTACAGAACTGGGGCCTGAATTTGGGAACTGCAAGCCTACTATTCCATGGTTTCACTCAGTCCCTAAAAGGTAGACAACTGGTGCCAGGGACCATGGTGTCAGATCTCATGGTGTCAGCAGCAGAGCTTATAAATCTACAGGAACTGGAAGCCAAGAAGATTGTGACAAGTAGTACCCACATTGCACAGATGTCTTCTATTAACCTAAGATCTTGGCATAGGAGTCTACCCAAACATAAAGGATGGAAAGCTAGAATAAAAGTTCAGCCAAAAACTTAAGACATTTTGGTCTGCAGAATGTCAGGCAGTGTGAAATTTGGAAATTAAATAAAGGAGATCTCTGGAATGCTACATTATTGCTATGCCCTGTCAGATTTTGGCAGTAATAATAATCTATTTTCTGGATAAAGCAAATTCCCTCACAATAGTTAATTCTACGTACTGAATCATTTCTTTCATCCCCCTCTCTCTGGGGATGCCAAGATATATCCTAGTTGTTCTGAGAGTATGAAAAAGGGAAGAAAAATAACCAAACTTGAGAGAGAGAGAGAGAAGAGAGAGAGAGAGAGAGAGAGAGAGAGAGAGAGAGAGAGAGAGAGAGAGAGAGAGAATATGCTTTAATGGTAAACAAACAACATGGCTGCTGGCTTGGCTAGGCCACTGAAAAAAATTTCTTATACATTTTCATGTACCACCTCCTATATCAATTTAGTTAAATGTGGAAGACATTTCCTCTTTTCTCATGAAAGAGTATTCTGAAATGGGACAGTGAAATAGGTAGCTAAACCTAAAAGAACATAGTTACTGGCTGTTAGGCCTGGAGACATTCTATTTGTTTCTCCAGAATGAAAAACCAATCTTCACCCTGCTCTGCGCCAACTATGAGACCCTTCAATCCTTGGCTTCCAGTGTATATAGTTGCTGTGGCACATGTGCAGGAGATGGGAGAAAGGAGAAATGATAATGAGACATCCACTCCTCAGTTCCACCCCGAAGAGTCAAGGCAGCTCTGTCTTCTACTCCACACACCTGCTCTCAGACTCTTCCACACAGCCATCTTGCTTTCTTCATGTTTTTCTCACAGTCTGTTGGTTCTAACTTTTTCAGTTTCCCTACATTTTACTCATCCCTCAAATTGTTCATTCCGGTGTCTATTTCCTACCACAAACATCTCTTCTTTTGGCAGGTGGAAGGAGAGTGGTGTGACCCTAGCTGGAATAAAGCATCACTACAACCACACTTGGGTTCCAAGCCCATGGACAGAGCCTGAGGTCTCTTAGTAATGTAAATAACAAAGAGGGAGGCTATAGGACTCACAGGGCTAATGTGAAGCAATACTGGACTCCCTTTGTGAAGAGAATGTCAGCAACACTAAGGTCAGCACTCCAGTAACTTAAAGCATTACCTAGAAAAATTTCACTAGCACTTAGAGTAATTGCTGAATGCTGAGGTGGATGGTTATAATTTCACAAATGCCATTCCATTGTGCTGTGCAAGGAACAAACGTTTTAAAAATACAGACATCTTTACTAGACCACAGGAACTGAGTACTTTCTATTCTCTTAGTGCACATAATGTTTTTAGCTTATATATCCCTCTGTCTCTTGTCTTTCTTGACCTCTCTCCTTTTCTTTCTCTTATCTCTGTTCTTTTTGTTCTCTCTGTCATACTATTGCTGTTCCTGTCACCTCCCCCACAACAGTTTCAAAGCCATCTTAATCTATTCTTTTGTTTCTTAAAAAAAAAAAGAAAGAAAGAAAAAACAAAGGCCAGGAGTGTGAGCTAGTGGTAGAGTGCTCACTTAGCATGCACGAAGCCCTGGGTTCGATTCCTCAGGAACACATACATGGAAAAAGCTGGAAGTGGTGCTGTGGCTCAAGGGTAGAGCACTAGCCTTGAGAGAATTCAAGGACAATGTACGGGTCCTGAGTTCAAGCCCAAGACTGGCTTAAAAAAAACCACCTTAAACCAGAGGATCTAGTTGAGGTAAAAATCCACACCCATTCAGGAGTTGTAGGGGCTCCGCTTAGCTCCAGAGCTATTCCCTTTCTGTAAGAGCTGTTACTCATAAGAGTACACTGTCCCCAGACAAAAAGGAAGTTATCCTGGACACAGGAGGAGAAGGAGAAGGAGAAGGAAGAGGAGGAGGAGGAGGAGGAGAAGGAGGAGGAGCAGGAGCAGGAGGAGGAAGAGAAAAGGGGAGTGGAAGGGGGAAGAGAAGAGGAAGGAGGAGGAGGGAAAGGAGGAGGAAGAGAATCTGAGCTATAGGAGGGTCTGAATTTTGCCATTTTGATTTCTTGTTACTCTAATAGAGAGAGGCGCTTGGGAAGCAGATGGGCTCATAGTTGTGCCCTCTCTGAATCTCAGTTTCTTCACCCATAATAGGGCAAAAATAACCTCCACTTTGTAGAGTCACTGTGAGTTTTTCTTATTGTTTATTTATTTATTTATTGCCAGTTCTGGACCTTGAACTAAGTCTGAGCACTGTCTTTGGCCTTTCCAAGGTTAGCACTCTATCACTTGAGCCACATCGCCTCTTTTGGCTTTTCCTGTGTATATGCTTCTGAGAAATCAAACCCAAGGCTTCTGCATGCAAGGCAAGGACTCTACCACTAGGCCATGCTCCCAGCCCCATCGTTGTGAGTTCCAATGAGCCTACTCATGCTATTGCCTTATAAAGCATACAGTGTGCACAACCATCAGATAGATGTTGTCATATCATTCAGAACTAATAACCTAAATCCTTTGTGTGCCATAGTAAGTTAAAATTCTTGCTCTTTTTTTCACTGTTTGTTTTAAGTCTCATAAACATTTAATCTTTATTCAGTCCTCAAGGATTATCCTGAAAACAGTTGAGCCTTACACTGATTATAATCCTACAGTGACTCCATACAGTATCTATTTTGGTATAATTTTCTATTAAAAGCCACAGAACTGTCAAATCCTTAAATTATAGCATAAGCTGATATTCCCTTTTAAAAAAATTCTTCCCTGATAAGCTGTCTATGCCAGATGTCGTGGGCTGGAGTTGTGTATGCATGAGCATACACAGTACTGATAGACAGAGTATAAAAGTTTAAAGAGTATAGAAATTAGCCGGGTGCAGTGGTGCATGCCTGTAATCCTAGCTCCTCAGGAGGCTGAGATCTGAGGATCACAGTTCAAATCCAGCCCAAGCAATACCAAGCTGAGAGACCCTTATCTCCAATGAATCATTAGAAAATAGGAACTGGGGCTGTGGCTCAAGGGTAGGACAATAGCCTTGAACTAATGAGGTCAGAGACATCGCCCAGGCCAGAGTTCAAGCCCCATGACCCCCCCCCAAAAGATATAGAACTCAAGAGTGTTATTCATTTTGCCTCCATTTTCCACATAATATAACTTTATGGGAGAGACTCATCCCCCCTTTACTCTCTCTTCCTTTCTGGAAGATAGACCTATGTTACACTAAGGCATAATATCCTATGCCTCCAGAAAATATAATCATAATGTAATAGAAGTCAAGAACAATAAGGTCATCAGAGACAGTTTTATTAAAGATTGCACAGGCATAGAGAGAGGAATTAGCAACACACAGAGAAATCTTTGGTTCCATAATAAGCATAAGTGTATCCTCTCAGAAAGAATCCAGTATGGAAGAAGAGAAGAAGAAGTGGAGGAGGAGGAGGAGGAATAGAAGGACTTAAACCAAGGTAATCAGATGACCTGCTTCAATAGAATCTGGTTGCATGATCAAATTAAGTCCCCAGAGGGGAAATGTAACACGTGCAAATATCAGATCATTCATCTGACTTACTCTGAACTCCTCTCTAGATAAAGTTCTCATCAATTCCAAAATGCTCTCTAAATTCCACACTTCATAAGCCTAATGACATTCTTTCCAGCTGGGTAAACTTCCACATTGTCAGAATATTGGTCCACATGTCTATGGGGAGTAACAGAGGCTTAGAGCCCACTTCCTCGCATTGAGTCCTGCAAAAAACCAGGTGCTTCCTTCCCCTTCCTTCCGCAGGACCCTGGGTGAATTTCTAGCTCTTCTGCAGATGGCTTCCACAGCACCCTATCGTAAGATGCAAGATAAAATGTTCCACAAGTCTTTAGTGGATTTTTTTACCTGAAAATTCATGTACTCACATCTACCTTACAGATTAAAACCACTACAATTGTATGTGCAATCCCATGCTAAGACTTTAGCAGTCAAAATTTTTTCCTGAATGAATGGAGCTGACAGAAAATGACACTTGGAAAATCTCAAACGAACCCAAGACTTGTCGATCATGATTCTCATCCTATTCTTTGAGAGCCCAGAAATGTGTCCAATTAGGATCAGATGTTTTAGAACCCAACCCAAGTGTGCCAACCCAAGCACTCATGAGTTTCCAAAAGAGCCTCAAAGAGATAGAGTCTTGCTGAAGAGTTCAGGTTGACTTTGAATTCTCAGCCTTCCTGCCTCTACATCCCAATGCTGGGGATTAAAAGTATGAGCTACCATCTTCAGCTTTAAGGCAAACGTTTTTCTGCAATATACCATCCAAACAGAAAAATGCACAATCCTAAATGCACAGCTTGATGACATTTACATAAAGTAAACTAGCACTCATCAAGAGATAATGTATTATTTGCTCTCGTATTATATCTAGAATAACTTCCCACTGAGAGGACATAAAAAATAATGTGCTCTGCCTCTCTGAATATGCTATTTTGCTGTATAGAAATGTAGTTCATAAGAAAGTGGAAAAACCTCCCATGCTCCTGGATTGGGAAGATTCCCATAGTGAAAATGGCAATCCTGCCAAAGACTATTTACAAATTCAATGCAATACCCATCAATATCCCAACCTCATTCTTTAATGAAATAGAGGAAGCAAGTAAAAATTCATATGGAACAATAAAAGACTCCCCTATAGCAAAAAATATCCTTAGCAGAAAGAACAGCACTGGAGGAATATTGATACAAAACTTCAGACTCTATTACAGAGCTATAGTACTGGCAAAAGAATAGGCCTAAGGACCAATGGAACAGAACTGAACACCCAGAAATCAACCCACAGACCTATGGCCACATAATCTTCAACAAGTGAGCCAAAAAAAATAGGATGTAAGAAAGACAGCCTCTTCAATAAATAGTGCTGGCAGAATTGGTTAAGCACTTGTAGAAAACTAAAGTTGGATTTTTATTTGTCATCCTGCACCAGAATTAACTCCAAATAACTGGAAGTCCTTGAGATAAAGGCAGATATCCTGAAAACTTTACAGGAAGAAATAGGAAACACGCTAAAGCCCCTTGGCACAGGACAAAACTTTCTTAATAAAGGTCCAGAAACATAACAAAGAAAGTTTGGACAAGTGGGACTGCATTAAAATGCAGAACATCTGTATGGCAAAGGACATAGCTAGCATGTTAAATAGAAAGCCCACAAAGTGGGAGAAGATCTTCATTAGCCATACCACAGATAAGGACCTCATATCTAAAATATACCTACAGCTCAAAAAATTGTACTTTCAAAAACAAGTCCTCAAAGAACAACCATCCCAATAAAAGGTGGGCCAAAGACTTAAAGGGAGACTTCTCTGAAGAGGAAATAAGAATGGCCAATAATTCTATGGGGTGGGGAGAAGAAAAGGGGAACAAAAACATGAGAAGGGGTATCAATGTTTGAGAAATAATGCATGCACTACCTGATGAATGTAACTGGCACCCCTCTATACATCACCCCGACAATAAAATTTCAAAAAAAATAAAAAAGAATGGACAAAAACACATGAAGAAATGCTCGACATCTCTGGCCATAAAAGAAATGCAAATCAAGACAACTCTGAGATTCCACCTAACTCCAGTTAGAATGGCCAGGATCAAGAAATCTAATAACAAGAGATGCTGGAGGGGATGTGGCCAGGAGGGATCTGTAATGCAATGTTGGTGGGAGTGTAAACTTATTCATCCACTCTGGAAAGCAGTATGGCAGTTCCTCAAAAGGCTAAACATGGAGCTCCCCTATAATCCAGCAATCCCACTCCTGGGCTTTTACCCAAATGTCCACAAACAAGGACATACTAAAGCTACTAGCACAACCATGTTCACTGCAGTTCTACCATAGCTAAGATATGGAACCAAGCCAGATGCCCCTCAGTAGGTGAATGGATCAAGAAGGTGTGGTACTTATACACAATGGAATTCTATGCTGCCATCAAAAAGAACAATGTCGCCCCATTTGTAAGGAAATGGAAAGGCTTAGAAAAACTCACATTAAGAGAAGTAAGCCAGACCCAAAGAAACATAGCCTCCATGGTTTCCTTCATTTTCAATAACTAGTACACATCCAGGTTTCTCCTAGCAGAGGATCACAGTAGTTCAACAGCTATACAGCTATGTGGATATGGCCATATAGGATAAGGAGAAGTGAAATGAACTCCAGGATATGGAAGCAATTGTTTTCTTTTTGTGTTTGTTGTTCTTAACTGTGTGAAATTATTTCCTCTCTGTCTCTGTCTCTCTGTCTCTCTGTCTCTGTCTCTCTCTGTCTCTCTCTCTCTCTGTCTCTCTCTCTCTCTCTGTCTCTCTCTCTCTCTCTCTCTCTCTTTTTCTCTTTCTCTCTCTCCCTCCCTCCCTCTCTCTCCCTCTCTTTTTCTTTTTCTTTCTTATGGTTTATCTCATGTTGCTACCGTATCTGACTTTTGAACCTAGTACATTATATATACATTTATTTGTTTATTTGAAATAGGGAAGGGAAGATGAAAATCAAGATAATTTGGAGGGCGTGGGAGAAGGAAAACTGGGAGAAAAACATGGGAAGGGGTATCAATATTCAAGAAGTACTGTACCACTACCTGTGAATGTAACTGTAACCCCTCTATACATCACCCCAATAATAAAATACAATTAAAAAAAAGACTGGCTTTTAAAACAACCCTAAAATAACTGCATAGAGACTGATTCCAATTAAGGGAATAGGTTCATAAAAGATGGAACATTTTCAATGATCACTCCATTAAATGGTGAATCATTTTTCACCTTAGATGGAGAATGACATATGACGTAAGATATTGAAAAGTTTGTCACCAGAAACAACAAAAGTTATGTGCGTCCCATTTGTAGTTGCATTTACTTTCCTGTGAGAAATTTCAGAATGTATACAAGTCATGTGCTTATTACATAATGCTCATGTAAAGTAGCAATGGCCAAATATGAGTGCTTATGCTGTAGTATTATCCTAATTATTAAAGATTAGCTTATGTTCAAACACTAATTAAAGAAACCAGTCTGATTTGTAAACAAAAAAGAAAAAAAG
The DNA here is from genome assembly GCF_031878675.1 of Megascapheus bottae. NCBI lineage: Eukaryota > Metazoa > Chordata > Mammalia > Rodentia > Geomyidae > Megascapheus > Megascapheus bottae. Next base: position 375,011 of record NC_143522.1, read on the forward strand.
GAGATTTAGTTCAAGTTGGATGATTTCAAAGAATAGAAACAGGAGGTACAGTGTTTCATTCTGATGAAGATATTAGATTGAACAATACACACATCTGTGTTTGTTCATTCAGGACATCTCACTTCTAAAGGCATTAATCTGTAAAAATGGGGGAATCAGGAGAAAAGACTATTAAAAAATTTGAAGGACTAAAAAGTAAGTAATGATTCTTCAAGCTTTAGAAAAATAAATCCTAAATCAAGGCTGGACAAAATAAAAATTGATTCCATTTGGTTGAAAAAATTTCCCAGGGCCTCCAAAATTGTGGCATTAGTTACTACCACCAGAGGCACAACTGTGAAGCTAGCTAGCAGCAAGTCCTAGTTAACTCAAACCCAGTCTTTATTCTGTACAGCATTTGACTATGCCTCCCTTCATTCTGGCCATGTCTCATCCTCTGAAGAGGCTCAAGGAACACCTCCTGGAATGCTGGGCACAGGTGAAGAGAGAGGTACCTTGCCAAAATTATGGTAGAATTAGGTAAACTTGTCTACACTGCTCACCAACACACCCAGTCTTCTGTCCTACATGGCTTCCAGAATGTTAGTAATCAATGAGGTGATTTTAAAACCTTCTGTGATCCAGAAAAACAAATCTTAAGAAAATGATAGTGAATGTTCCCAAGGAAAAAGCTACAGTCCAGTAAAGTCGTCGTGCATACTCAATTATCCATTAGTTTTGCTTGCATTTCTGTACCTCTTGTGCAGACACTGACTGGTATATGTCCGTGCTATCTTTTCAAAAACCTGTACAATGAACACGTTTGGGAGATGAAGGAAGACTTTTTCATCTAAGATAGAAGGCAACTTTATTGGCTCATATCTCAAAGATGATAGAGTTGTAGGCCATTCTAAATAACTGGGATTTCTAGAGTTCAGAATTCCACAGGTTTGACACCAAGCTACTGCTTATGAAGAATCCATTTTGGTTGCTTCATATTATCTCTGTGGAATTTTGGAAGAGGAAGAAGGTTAATACGTGAAATACTGCTTGCTACACTGTGAATGATGAAGTCCTTTGATTCTTTTTTATATATTTTTACATTATAGTCATCAGATGGAAGGTGCATTACTTCACAAACATTGATAGCCTTTCTCATGTTTGGGTCCCCATGAAGTCCTTTGATTCTGACTCAGGAACTTCTGTAGCAGGTGAACTTGTTAGGTTAAAATTAGGGTAAAATCTCAGACTCTCCATTCTTAACCACAGACATTCACACAGATTCCAGTTTTTGAGTCTACATTATGGAATATGGGGCAGATTAAAACCACAAAATATCCCAAAAACACTAAATAAAAATATATGCTTAAAATAACTTAGAGAACACAGCTTATTAGGGAGGAGAAAATGTCAAAAGTATTTTAATACCCACAAAGAGATGTTAAAGGTATTGGTGCGGGTGCCAAGTTCATGCCTATAATCATAGCTACCTAGGAAGCTGAGATTGTGTGAATCACATTCCCAGGCAGAAAATTTTGAGAAATTCCTTCTCACCTGAGAGCTAGGCCTGGTGGGACATGCATGTTATACTTGCTATGATGTGAAGCCTAACACAAACAGATCGTGCTTAGATAGGCATGATGCAAAACACTATCTCAAAAATAACCATTAAGGAATAAGGGCAAGAAAAAAAATGAAAAGCAGGGCCAAAGATGTGACAGCAGTAAGAGTATCTTCCTACAAGCACACAATCCTAAAATTGAAACCCCAGAACAACCAAAAAGAAAAAGAGGGGTCAGGAGCATGGCCTAATGGTAGAGTGCTCAACTGGCATGCATGAAGACCCAGGTTGGATTCCTCGGTACCACATACATAGAAAAAAGCTGGAAGTGGTGCTGAGGCTCAAGTGGTAGAGCTCTAGTCTTGAGAAAAGCTCAAGGACATTGTTCAGGCCCTGAGTTAAAGCCCCAGGACTGGAAAAAAAAATAAAAAAGAAGTTATTATTTACATTAAAAAAAACATTATTCTGGCCAATCATCTTCAGCAACTCATCAAAAAAAAAGTCACACTATGATCAAACAGGATTCATCACAGGGATGCAAAGCTGGTTCAATATATGCAAGTCAATTAATATAATTCATCATATCAACAGGAGCAAGGACAAGAAATACATGATCATCTCAATAGAAATGTTTATACTTCTAGGAAGTACCTACCGCCATCAAGCTACAAACAAGATAGAATGGCCGTTAATGAAAACTAGGAGTAGGAGAAACAGGGAGTGATTGTCTAATGAGCAAAAACTTTCAGTTTTACACAATGAAATAGCTCTAGATATCTACTGCACAACAGTGTAAATACACTTAACACTACAGAACTATACACTTAAAAATGGTTAAGATGATAAGATTTATGCTATGTAGGTTCTTCTATTCTTTAACCAAAATTAAAAATAAATAGATTGCTAGGCAAAAAAATTACAAACTAAAGAGAACTATTCAAACTTAAATTAAAAACCTTAAATGAAAACCTTAATAGAAGAACTTAAAAATCAAGAATATTTTTTCCAAAGTGCAACATACAGATATGATAAAAAGAGAAGAGATTATAATCATTTTTATTATACCATAACCATTGTATCAGAATTTGTATTGTACAACTAGCTATGATACAAGAGAAAACATTTCTTTATTACTTTAGCCAGTGTAGGATGTTTTCTTTTTTTATTTAAAGAGTTTATTAGCATTGATTTTTACATCATATTTCAAATGATGTGCTTAACAAACAAGTATTCAAGATGGGAATCTCTGTACAATCACTGATACTTAGATTTCAGAACATAATTAAAATTAGGCTGAGGGTTTGTATGTCATATATCAATCTATGTAATAAAACATTATGTCTATAGAGTCATAAAATTTTATGTCTATATAGTTGTGTTTACATTTCCAGTACCATGTCCATAGCATTGGGTACTCAAATATTGAATCCTCGCTCTTGCACTGTTTGGATCTAATGGCGACATATTAAGAATACCATGTGCCTTTTGTTCCTTCGGTCTTGACTTATCTCACTCAACATGATTCATTATAGAGGATGAGTTTTCTTTACTTGCAGCCAAAAGTATTGTAACTGATTTCTAAACCACACCTACCCCTCAGGAAACTTTGGAAGACAATGTGTCTTGGAAAAGGATGAACTGATTTGTGGTTTGGAGAAGAGGGAAAAGAAAAGTAAACAATTACATTCATCAAAGAAAATCCTTTCTCCAAATGTTACAATGTGCCACAATCTCAATACCAATAGTAGAAATGCCAGAACCTATGTTATTTCCCTTCAGTAAATGACTGGGTAGCTTACAGTGTCTGATCTTCTGCATGTGCATGTGACTGTTACTGACAGAGAAAAGCCTATTCTGAAGGCCTTTTGGAGAACATGAAAAGTTGCCATGCCCAGCAAAATTGTATTTGGGAAGAAATGTAGATTGTGCGGCTTGGCGATGAAGCTAGCTTTGTACATCAGTACAACTTGCTGCCTTGAACATCAGCAGGTAACAGCATATGAAATATTATCAATAATCCCACAAGGAGCCTTTTTTTGCCTTGCAAGATGTCTCCATCTGAGCCAGGACTATTGGTTAGGAAAAGCTGAACAGAATATGGAATTCTTTTGACTACCTGGAAGCTGCTTGTTTAGAAAAACCATGACTTGAAATCTTCATGGCATTTCAGAAGACGTTTATGTCACATTGTAGAGAAAAGGGAAGCCTAGTCATAGAAGACTCCAGTGAAGAGAAATTCATTTGTGGATTGCTTGCGAAAGTATAGGTATGAAAAATGTACATTTCTACAAAGTTTTGTTAGAACCAATATTTTATATTACATTTTTATTATATTTGCTTTTTATTTCTAAGTTTTGATTCAACATGTCAGTTTATAAGTACAGTGTATCTGTGTGTGTGTGTGTGTGTGTATGTGTGTGTGTGTGTATGCACGCACGCGCACGTGCAAATACTGGGGCTTGAATTCAAGGCTTTAATACAGTCCTTTAGCATTTATGCTCAAGGCTAGAATTCTACCACTTGAGCCACAACTTGACTTCCAGCTTTTTGGTAGTTAATTGGAGATAAAAGTTTCATAGACTTTCTTGCCTGAGCTGGCTTCAAACTGCGACCCTTAGGTCTTACCCTCCTGAGTAGCTAAGGTTACAGGTGTGAGCCACAGATACCCGCCAACACATTTTGATCAGGGTCACCTTTGCATCATCTCTCCCACCCCTGCCCCAGGCAGTAACTACTATGATGCAGCTAAAAACCTTAAGTATTTAGGAAAATGTAAACCCAACATGAAAGTGTGTCATAAAATGACTTTACAGAGAAACAAACTGAAGCTACAGAAAATTGCTACAGGGTATATTTGAAAGCTCGTTCTATTTAGGTGGCTTTGATTTCAAAACATGGACTCATCAGCCTTTCCTTGCTGATAAAAACAGCATAGGTAGACAGATCTTGCCTCTAAGATAAACGCAGTGACTGGAACACAAGTGAAATGAGATTTTAACTCAGCTTGGAAAGTCTTTAAGACATGTGGTATTTCTTTATACAAGTCTACTACTTCTTCCTACAGAGTAAGTGATGGAATTTCTCATTTCACTTGGAACTTCCAATCATAGTGAACCAGATGTTTTAGAAGGTGGGAAGGGAAGCTGAATTCTAAAGATAAGCTGCACATTACCAAAGTCACTAGAAAATGTAAGCTCTGGTTTACCAGAGCGAACTCTTACTAAAATTTGCTTTTGAATAAAGCCTCAAGTCCATTTTCATCTTAGTTAACAAGTTTGAATTATTTACTTTTGAACTATTTACAATTTCACCTACATTACCATGATTTTTTTTTTTTGCCAGTCCAGGGCTTGAGCTCAGGGCCTGGGCACTGTCTTTGGACTTTCTCAAGGCTAGAGCTCTACCACTGGACCCTCAGCACCACTTCAGGCTTTTTTCTATGTATGTGGTACCAAGGAATTGAACCCGGGTCTTCATGAGTGCTAGGCAAGCACTTTACCACAAGGCCAAACTCCTGGCTCCCATAAATCTTTTTTTTAATTCAAAAAAATTATAATTTTATAATCTGCTCCTGTGAGTTTTCAGTATAATAAACTTTCAGTGTAATAAACAGCATACAACTTTTTTGATAATATATGTAGATTTAGAAGGAGGAAGTAGTAATTCATAGTTCAGTTTATAGTTCCAAAGATTTCTGGATTCTCCTAAATGTTGAACAGTAGAAATGAAGGAATTGAAAGGAAGATAAAACATAGCCTTCTCTGTCTCTGGAATTTTGTTTTTATTCTTCTCTCAGCTCTTTTGCTCATGGCTGGCACTTGTACCACTTTGAGCCACTGCTCCATTTCCAGTTTGGGGACTTTTTCTACCTGGGCTGCCTGGCTTTGAACCACAATCCTCAGATCTCAGCCTCCTGAGTAGTTAGGATTACAGGACTGGGCCACTGGCACCTGGCTAATCTTCTGCCAGAGCAGAAATGGGATTCTATTGCTTGCAATCAACAGGATCCAAAATGATTCATTTTCCAAAGCTCTCTTCCCTAGTAACAGAAATGCAATAAAGTATACCATATGATAAAATGAAAACTTATCCTACATAACAGATCTGTCTACAAGATAGTACATAATTACCATGTTACAACAAAGGACGTTCCTCCCATGAATTTAATCTGTGTCATCTTGAAAACTAGTAGCTGAATTTTCTGGTGGGTTTTGGTTCTAGACATAAAATATCTGCTAGAAACTTTCCTACGCAACTGAGATTATTTTGGGGGGTTCTATGCATGAAAAATCAATTTGAGAGACCTAATATGTAAATAAAACAAGAGAGTTGGATGTAAGTCCTAATACAGAAAGAGGATATTAATGGAAAAACCAGCAAAAATCCAAATAAAGTCTGGAGTTTTATTAATAACAACACGCTAATGTCTAATGTAGCTTTCTTAGTTTTGACACATGAACCACAGCAATGTAAAATGTTAATAATGTGAGAAACGGGGGGAAGGATAATCAAGGGCTCTGTATTATCTTTGAAGCTTTCTATAAGCCTAAAATACATTGTCCACAAAAAATGTTTCTTTTAGGAAAAAAGTCTACTTGATATCTTTTTTTCCCATATATATATATATATATATATATTTTTTTTTTTTTTTGCCAGTCCTGGGATTAAGCTCAGGGCCTGAGCACTGTCCTTGGATTTTTCTCAAGGCTAGAACTCTACCACTTGATCCTCAGCACCACTTCTGGCTTTTTCTAAGTATGTGGTACCAAGGAATCGAATCCACGTCTTCATGCATGCTAGGCAAGCACTCTACAAACTCCCGGCCCCCATATATTTTTTATTGTAATTAATAGAAGGGTTACATTATATTCACCAGATAAAAGGTGCATTACTTCACAAACATTGATACCCTTTCTCATGTCTTGGTCCCCATTTCCCTCTCTACTTGATATCTTAATAACTCACTCAACAAAATGATTTGGAGTGTGCAGGCACTGTTCTCTGTGTTAGACACATTGTTGAACATAACATATGCATCCCTTCCCTTAGGAAACTAAATGTCTAGTGGGCAGAGGAGACATTAAGCACTCACAAGAATGAACATAACTTGTCACTGGAACCAGCAGTGAGTGCTATATTACCCATGGTTCGATAGAGGTGTAAAGCAGGAAAGCCTCTATGAGGCAATGGCACTTAATATAAAACCTGATAGATGATAAGGAGCCAGCCAGGTAATAGCACAAGGAAGAGCAAAGAGCTAATTCATCAGTCTGGAAGAATGGCAAGGCCTTGAGTCGGTGCCAGGATGACCTAAACATAATGAGGGCATGGAAGAACAAACCATGTAAGAAACTGTGGGGTGGGTTCAGAGAAAGTCTAATTGTTTTCCTAAGAGATACATAAACCACTGGAGTCTCTAACCAGCAGAAGAACATGATTAAATAAATGCTCTTAAAAATCACCAGGTTTGGGGCTGGGAGTTTGGCCTAGTGGTAGAGTGCTTGCCTAGCATGCACGAAGACCCGGGTTCGATTCCTCGGTATCACATACATAGAAAAAAGCCAGAAGTGGTGCTGAGGCTCAAGTGGTAGAGCTCTGGCCTTGAGAAAGTCCAAGGACAGTGCTCAGGCCCTGAGCTCAAGCCCAGGACTGGCAAAAAAAAATCACCAGGTTCAGTGGCACATAACTGTCATGCCAGCAAACTGGAGACTGAAGGGGGAGGATCAAAAGTTGAGGGCTAGCCTGGGATACAGAGAAAGACTTTTAAGACAGGAACCATGACAGCTAAGTGGATATAAAATAGAATGAGCAAGATAAGCAGCATCAGTTTCAGGTATTTAAAACATCCCAGAGAATTTTTTTAAGAAACAATAGAGTTCTCAGCTTCCAAATATCTTTGTTCAAAGATCACTCTGGGAGTGATATTGTCATTTTAGATGGATACATCACTTTCCTAGAATCTGCCACCATAGTAACTCCAGTCGGGAAGATGTACTCCAAATGATTCCAGCTCACCCAGTCTGTAATATCTTCTCCAGTATGTCTATAATTAGATAGAGGTGTGAACAAAAAGTTTAGGATTACCAGAAGCTCATGACTTAGAGCTTAGGAAAGTATCAACAGCATCAACTGACAGTCCCTAACATCCTTAGGGACTCTCAACTTTCATATGGCAAAAAGAATTCTCAGCGTGTCCGGTTTCCAGGACCAGAAAAATCATTATTGACATCTCATGGGTGCCATCTTGGCAGTAGCCTAGGTCTAAATATAGCAAATCCCAGACTACTGCAGAGTAGCGTAATTTTCAATCTCTGTTTAAAATATACAATGTTAAATGTCATTCTCCATTACTGCTCGCTGAGTCTGGAGGAACCTGTGTGTTGCCCTCTCTGACCTAGAAAAAGAAATATGTTTTCCAAACTTGATGTAACCAATGGTACCTCAATAAAGCTTAATAAGCAGTCTTCTGGGTTGTTTGGGAACTCTTAAATGAAGCTCCCTAGAATCATATTCTGAAATAGATACCTGGATTTTTCTCCATTTGCAGGATTACACAGTGTCAATAACTTCACTACACTTTGGCTGGATCTTCTTAGAATGATAAAGACCAGAAGAAATCAAAGGCTGACTCTTGATGGAAGCCTATCATTCAATATAAAAAAATAGACAAAGCTTTGCGAACAAACCAAATAAATGGTTTTCCAGACAACTGCTTCTTTTCACTGGAAACTGCCCCTCCCTGAAACATACCACTTAGTAGTCCATAAGGGGGCAGAAGAAAGCCTTAAGCAGCCATTCCTGGATAACTTGACCCTGCCCAAACTACCAGTCAATATGATCAAAATTATGCATGTGACCTAAATTGGACCAGGAGTCTCTTTCCCTAGGAATCTGGATTTAGAAGTAAGAGAGTCTTGCTCAATCTGTCTGCTCTCTTGAATAGAGGACACATAAACACTGGAACTGCTGGCAGTAACTATTTTTGCCCATTTGGACAAGGAAACAGAGAAAGCCAGTCTGCACCAAGAGACAAGAATGGAGAATATGTACCAGAATAAAAGAGAAATAGGGCCTCTGGTTTCTCTTGCCATAATCCACTACCTGACTCAGGCTTACAGGAGTCTGTCACTGCCCTTAACCCACGAGAGACTCCCCAAAACCCTCTGATAGCTTCCATTTGGCTTAAGACAGTTCAAGTGAAATCCTATGGCTAGGATCTGGATAAGCCATGGCAAACACTCCAGGTCACTTCATTGTGTTTAGTCTCAAGTAATTGAGAACCAGCATGCTCAAATTCTTTAAGCCAAGATCTCTGAAAGGAGAATTCAATTCCAGCTTCTCAGGCAAATAAATGACAATAAATAAAAAGAGCTTATCTTGAAATGTTAAGTGTATATGGGGGGAAGGGGGAGCAGGGTACTAACTGTATGTTTATAAAAGTTATGGCTAAGCTATGGTTTATACCTGTCTGTGAATCAGAAAATAAATTCCTGTATGCATAGGAAGTTTGATAGAAATGAAGCAAAATAACAAGTTATGTTACAGTGATAAATTATTGACTTTGTATTCATGTTACCTCATAAATTTTGTTTTATATTCCTCTCTTTCTGTAAGTAATTAAATGCTTTATAACTTTAGAACACTATAACTGTAAAAGCTATAGAAATATGTAAATGTGTTTGTAATATAATGATACATATTTTAAAGTAGAACATAAAACAGCCTGTATATATATACACACACAGATATATATATATGCAGCTAAAAGAAACAACTATCCTTTTAGCACTCCAAATGTGAAAAGAACAATGCTACTTCCAATAGACCATTACCTCATTAGCTCTCAGCCACCACTTCCTCTGCTTCTGGTTGCCTTCTTTATCTCTTCTTCACCCCATTCCACCCCAAGCTTCTTTTAGCATTCTTCTTTCCTCCTCCCCATTTTAGTGCCTGAGTTCCTATCTATGCAGACATACAACCCATCATATTGCTCATTGGCTCTAGACTGACACCCCTCCTGTGGACTTATCTGTAGGCTCCTGATGAGTGACCTCAGACTCATTTTAAAGAAACTATCCTTGGGAGCAATCTAGGTTAGGACTCATTATTGTTACAGCACCAGACATACAAGGAATAGGTAGAGTGGAAAGCAAAGTCTCACAGTCAGATTCAGTTTCAGGTCAATCTGGGCTACAGCATGAGATCCTATCTAAATAACAAGAGCAACAAAAATTAATTAAAACCCTTTATACTACGAATGTACCTGATTTGTCACATGAGTATAAAAGAACAACTTCAATATTACATGTCAAAGAAACTAACTTATAATTTCACAAAATACTACCCATCATAAAGAAGTATAAATTGTGTTTTCAGGATGCCAACAGAATATAAGCAAGAACAAATATTCACTGCATTTATCTCACTAGACAGACACAATTTCATAACTTGTGGGTAGAGTGTTTAAGCGTTGCATTGTTGTATCATGAAGACTAATAGTAATCTCTTCAAAAGAGAAAGAGTAAAATCTCATTTTCATCTTAGGATTCTAATGAATATATACTGCTCTATATTGTTTGTTTGTGCATGTGTGCTTATGCTGGTTCTAGGGCTTGAACTCAGGACCTGGGCACTGTCCCTGAGTGATTTTGCTCAAATCTAGTGCTCTATCATCATTTAAGCCACAGCTCTGCTTTAGGCAGTTAATAGAAATCAGAGTCTCATGGGCTTTCGTGCCTGAGCAACTTAGAGGCATGATTCTCAGATCTCAGCTTCCTAAGTAGTGGCTCATAATTACAAGTGTGAGCTACTGACACCCAGCTTGCTCTGCACTGCTTCCCCCTCACTCAAACACACAAAACAGCCTGAACAAATATGGACACATAAATGCAGAAGTTACAACAAGGCAGGTAAAAGAATCATAAAATATAATGTGGGGTATTCTCATTCTGGGAATAAGAATATCTGTTTGGTACCATCATTACTGGAATTTTCTTCTTTCCTGTCCATCACTACCACCAGGTACTCTTTCTTCTTCTGTGTGAAAATAATTAACACTCCACTTTCTCCAAAAGAAACAGAAATAACTCATTCATCAGTACAACAGACGTATCTGCACATCAGGGTATACCAGACATGTTGCCTAAGCTGAAAATCAAGGAAGATGAATTCCTTACCCTCTCCAGTTGCTGTGGGCAAGACAGTCTTGTAGAAAGCATACAGCCCAAAATAGTGTGTTATGTGCTGGAGCAGAGGTGAGCACACAGCATTAGGGTGGCACAGAGGGAGGATTAACCCAGCCTGGGGACATGGGGAGGCTTTGCAGAGGACAGCGCATTTAAACTGAGACTGTAAAGATAAACAGGCAATCTCCACAGAGCAGAAGGACACACAGAGAAAGGGAGCATTTGGGCCAAGGTGTAGTAAGGCACAGAGAAAAGCACACAGAAATCAGAGTATTAATAAAACCACGTGCTGTTTCTTGATGAGAGTATGACATCATCTGGGATATGAGACTACAAAGAAAAGTTGGGACTAAAAACTACAACTTGTAATTGTTAGATAAATATATGTGTGTTGTGTATGTAAAAAATATGCACACATTAAAATACATTTTTAAATATATAGACCAAGGATAAAAAAGACTAAACATTAATCACCACTGGGTGGTAGAATTATGAATAATTTTACTTTAATCTCTCTTTGCTTCTCTACCTTCCAGATTTTCTGCATTAAGCAGGTATTATTCGGTAATTATGGATGGAGAGGGATATGTGTACAAAAATAGAACTATGTAAGCTGGGCTCAAATTTTGTTATGCTAAGGAATTTGGACTTTGTTACACAGAAAATGAAAATTTATTCCAGGTACTCCATCAGGATCTGAGATAAGCAAGTTTGCACTTTAGAGAAGTAAATATTAAGTCACAAAAGCTAGTCTGGAAGAACTTAAGGCTGGCAAAAGATGGACAAGGCTAAGAGACTGACAGAAGAGAGACAAAGCATCTGGGTTGGACAGAATTAGATTGGAGTTGTTAAATCTGACATAGGCAACCAGTTGCATACAGATATTGGAAATGGAAAGGGATAACAAAAGGAAAAGAAAACTAGTAAGAACTTGGTTTTTTTTTTATGTGTGACACTCCTGGAGGGGCAGTGGGGCATTCAAGTAGAAATGCTAGTAGGAAGTTGTCATAGGAAGAGTCATAGACTGAATGTGGCCGCTCAGGGAAAGCAGAAAGTGAAAAGAACCTTGAGAAATGCCTGATCGTGATCCTTACAGCACTCCATAGAGCCAAAGAGCCCCCCTTCCCAGTTTTTAATCAACACATGATTTTTATACATGTTTATGAGGTACAATGCAATATTTTGATCCATGAACACATTGTGTATTGATGAACTCAGGGTATGATGTGTTTATGGTAAAGTATATTCAATTTCCTGCCTTTAGAAGTAGATACAGTATCCTTTGGAGAAGGGTTAGGCCAGACTTGGTAACAGAGAAAGGAAGGAAGTTTTACTATAAAATTTGTTGTCACAAAAATCTGGTTACTAATGGGGTAGAGAAAAAAATGACGCACACATAAACCAATGGCATACAAAAACCAGCAAAATCTGACAACTATCTGAGGCCAAAGATGGAGTTACCAGGCTGGGAATGTGGCTTAGTGGTAGAGTGCTTGCCTAGCACGCATGAAACCCTGGCTCGAGTCCTCAGCACCACATACACAGAAAAAAGCCAGAAGCACACTCTAGCTCAATTGACAGAGTGCTAACCTTGACCAAGAGAAGCTCAGAGATGGTGCTCAGGGGCCATGATTTCAAGCCCCAGGACTGGCAGAGAGAGAGAGAGAGAGAGAGAGAGAGAGAGAGAGAGAGAGGAGAGAGAGAGAGAGAGAGAGAGAGAGAGAGAGAGAGAGAGAGAGAGAGAGAGAGAGAGAGAGAGAGAGAGAGAGAGAGAGAGAGAGAGAGAGAGAGAGAGAGAGACAGAGAGAGAGAGAGAGAGACAGAGAGAGAGAGAGAGAGAGACAGAGAGAGAGACAGAGAGAGAGAGAGACAGAGAGAGAGACAGAGAGAGAGAGACAGAGAGACAGAGAGAGAGAGACAGAGAGAGAGAGAGAGAGAGAGAGAGAGGAAGAGAGAGAGGAAGAGAGAGGGAGAGGGAGAGGGAGAGGGAGAGGGAGAGGGAGAGAGAGAGAGAGAGGGAGAGCAGAGAGAGAGAGAGAGAGAGAGAGAGAGAGAGAGAGAGAGAGAGAGGACAGAGGACAGAGAGAGAGAGAGAGAGAGAGACAGAGAGAGAGAGAGAGAGAGAGAGAGAGAGACAGAGAGAGAGAGAGAGAGAGAGAGAGAGAGAGGGAGGGAGAGAGAGAGAGAGAGAGACAAGACAGTTCCAGAGTTTACCAAGGATTGTCATTAGAGGGCAGGACTTTTTCTGAATGTTGACATTGACTCTAATCTTCCTTTTTTTATAGAAGAAAAGAAGGGAGGGAAGGAGGGAGGGATGACGGGAAGGAGTGAGAGGAAGGGTAGGAAGGGAGAGGGGAGGAAGAAACCTGCTATTTACAAAGAGATGCCCCAAGCCTCCAATCTCTAACACATTTCATATTACACTTTAACCTCTGTCTGACCCCCTAACTTCCAATAGTTCTGGATCCTACTGTGAACAACATCCTATTTCGTTTCTTCTCTGCTTATATAGGTTTAGGTTCATGGTCAATCGTATACTACTTCCCTATCCACAACTCTTTTACCCTAATTATTTTACAACCATTGAGTAATTTGCACCTCTGGTTAAGTCCTTCTCATCACTTGCACTGTGGCTTTGTTGTGTCCATGGAGAAAATGATGGATTGACTGCTGAGCCCTGCAGCTCCCAGACCTCTTCCGCTCACTGACTCTCCTATTATTATAACCGTTCACGCATTCCCTCTGTTCCAACTGCGCCTCTTTCCATCAATCCTTACCCTCAGCTGATCACTTTGCTATTTACTTTGGGAAAACTAAAGCCACCAGAAGACAACCTCAACAGCTTTCCATGATGCCAAACACCCCACTTCCACACCTCCCCCTCCCCCACAGCCATTGATGTTCCTATGGAAAAAGCCCTGTTCATAAATATTTCTTGGGCTCTAGACTCCATATCCTACTTCCCTGGTATCACTCGTTCTTAACTTTCTGCTGAGTCATTTAACTTTGCATGAAACAATTTATTTCTCATGTCTTTAAAAAGAAAAAAAATAACTTTCCTGATTCTATTACCTTCCTTTCCTTTTCTCCGCTCTGCACAACTTAGTGACCACAGAATAAACATCTACACTCGATTGCCAATTCCTCTCCCTAGTCCTTTTAAATACATTCTAGTGCATGCCTTCCACCCTATCTGCTCTTATCAATCTGCTTAACAAGTCACCAAAGACCCTCCTTTGTCAAGCCCAAGCTTAGATATTAGGCTTCCTAGCATTTGACTTTTTAATAGTGTTGGGCTCTTCTGATGCCTTGCCCTTGAAACTCTTTCTGCTCTGCATTTCGGATAATCACATGCTCCTGGTTTTCCTAATGCTTCCCTGGAACTCCTACTTGGTCTCCTTTAATGATTTTTTTTCCTCTTTTGCCTAAACTCTTAATGTCAGTGCCCCACACTTCACCTTTGCCTCTCTTGTTTTCTCTCTCTATAATTACTCCTTGAAGATCTCATCCAGTGTCCAGCTTTAAATGCCATCAACATGTTGGAAAACCCCTAACCCATATTTCCAATCAGACATCTATGAACTCTAAGACTTCTCTAAATCTCTAAGACAATCCAACATTGTGAGAAGGACTGGGAGTGTGGCTTAGTGGTAGAATGCTTGCCTAGAAGTCATGAGGCCCTTGGTTTGATTCTTTAGTACCATGTAAACATCAAAAAAAAAGCCAGAAGTGGCACTGTGGCTCAAGTGGTAGAGCTTTGAGCAAAAGAAGCTCAGGGACAGTGCCCAGACCCTTAGTTCAAGTCCCAGGACTGACAAAAAAAACATTGTTAGACTCTTTTTCTTTCTTCCTTCCTTCCTTTCTTCCTTCCTAAAGTCCCAGGACTGACAAAAAAAAAAAACTAACTAACATTGTTAGAATCTTTTTCTTCCTTCCTTCCTTCCTTTCTTTCTTTTCTTCTGGCATGGGGCTTGAACTCAAAGTCTGAGTGCTGTCCCTGAGCTTTTGTGCTCAAGGCTAACATTCTATTACGTGAGCCATCGCTCTATTTCCTGCTTTTGGGTGGTAAATGGAAGATAAGAGTCTCTCAGACCTTCCTGCCCTGCCTGGCAATCCTCAGAATTCAGCTTCTGAGTTTCTCTACCTTGAAGCCTTCCATCTTACACTGAACTTGGGTCTCTTGCTAATACTGCATTCAGGCTATCAAGAATCCCTATTGGGGAAGTGGCGCTGTGGCTCTGGTGGTAGAGTGATAGCATTGAGCTGAAGAGCTCAGGAACAGCATCCAGGCCCAGAGTTCTAGTCCCACAACTGACAAAAAATCTCTATTGGCTCTAATTGCAAATACATCCAGAATTTGATCACATATCACCACTTCCGTTGTTATCCCTTAAACTGACATCAGCTCTCCCGTAGGTTATAAATAAATAACTCAAGCTAGCCACTAAGCATTGATCATCTTGGAACCCTGGTTGTGTGTGTGTGTGTGTGTGTGTGTGTGTGTGTGTGTGCGCGTGTGTGTAAACTGTTCACTAAATTGAACAAGATTTTTGAAGTGTCTTAGTGGGCCATAAAAGTAACTTCACTTCTCTGCATCCTGTTACAATATTTTTCCCAGCCATACAAGAAGTTGCTCTGGACAAGATGTAAGCTTAGCAGCAAGATATACTACTACAAGACTGATCTTCCATGCAATTTTCTTATAGGTGGGTCTCATCTACTTCCAAAAAGGTAAAAGGCATAGATGGCTCAATCCTTAAAGTCTCATGGGTGACAGGCAGGCAAATCACTATCACGCATTCAACACTATAGCTTTTTCCTAAATATATTCTTCCAGACTTTCCCCAAGCTGTTGCTCATTTCTGGTAGTAGCTAAATCAATTGACCATATTGTACTAGTTTACTTCAATGTGTTTGTTTACTAGTTGAAGCCTGCATTAAGAGCAGGATTATTTCATGGTGCTTGGTTGCTTGGCCCTCTTCCAACTCTCTCCTCTGCCAGTCTCTCACTGTGAAAAAATGGCAATCTCTCTCTGCATCAGCGTGAATGTCTTCAGAGACATTTAACTCTATCTCTGAATTCTCTATTCTTGTGAGATTCTCTGTATTCATTGTTTGAACTCCATGGCCTGAATTTAAGCAATCACCATCACACACACACACACACACACACACACACACACACACACACACACACACAAAATGATGCCAAATGCATCTTTATTCCTTTTAGCTTCCAATCACAGCCTTGGCCAAAGCTTTTCCCTTTCTTTGTCCTGCTATTGTGTTGCAAATGAAACATGTGCAGCTCTTTGAGCAAACACAAAAATAAGAAAGGAACATGTTCTTATCTAAAATGTCCCTTTTCCAGTTTTCTTTCTGATTGTTCTCATTAAATAAAAATCATAAAAATTATAATAAACTATCCTGAGGTCTGTGCCCTTTCTCTCTCTTCCTCTCCCTCTCCCTCCCCCCCTCTCTCTGACTAAATTCCACAGTTTTTAGTTAAAATATTTAAAGGTGAAATTCAAGTAGTTTCCTCAAGATCTGTCAGTGCTTTTATGTAAGTATACTGGCTTAAAGAAGATAGACACTTTTGAACAATAAAAAGGGGAAAAAGAAAAACTTTTTGAGGCTATAATACAAAGACTTCAAAGAGCATGCCACAGTGTGTTATTTTCTTCCCAGAAAATTTCTACCACTATCTAATTACTTTTGTATGGGAAAAAAATGAATAATGTAAGCCTCTACTGCTAAAAATCCGCTAGAAAGAGCCCATCCAAAGCCGAAGCCCTTTCCTGAAAACCAAATGAAATATTAAACTCGAAAATATCTGTGTGAGAAAGGCCCACGAAACAAAGCTGCTAAATTATTATTCAACAGAGGGCGAACATAGCAGGGAACAAAGTTACATGGTGGGGCGAGGGGGAGTGATTTCTCATTTATAGGTGAAGCTTGGGGGGTCCACTAACTTCCCTGAGCCTGTTATGTTGATGGCACCCCCAAAATGCAGATAGGCTTCGAATGCAGATAGGCTTCGGGTAGCTTCTAATGCTGCTTTTAAAAAAAAAAAAAAAAAAGCGCGACAGTCACAAAGAATAATAATTAAGTCCTTTCTATTGAGACAGAAATGAACTGATAAAGTGAAATGCAAAGGCGAAATCCCACCACCTGCATGGAAACCCAATCACAGCGACTCCCCACGGGTCACGAGAAAAATCGAGCTTCCCACATCGGTACCTGGCAGACCAAATCCCAATAAATGGAGCCCTGGGGTTTGGGTGTTGGGAGCGGAGGAGGGGGGCGGGCAGCCCAGCGCCCCAGGTCGCCCTCCCCCCTGGAAATATGCACATCCTCCCTGCCAGGCTGCGCCTCTCCGCGGGGAGAAAGCGGGGTTCGGGTGGGCATCTCCGGCTCGCCGGGCCGCGTCTCCCCCTCTCCCTCCGCCCGTCCTTTGCGCTCCCAGCTGGGGAAAGCTGAGCGGGCGCTGCACCCTGGCCCAGGAGGAGAGCGACCCCCGCGCGACCCGGCTCCACCACCCCGTGGGAATCAGTCGACCCGGCCGGGCAGGCGACCCCACGTCTAGGCCCCCGCCCCCCCCCCCCTGCCCGCGGCGCGCACCGTGCCCGACACCCAGTAGGGCTTTTCGGGGTGTGCTCGCCCTGGGGCTGCCCGTCCGCGAGCGGAACAGCCATGTTCGCCTTCCTCCCCGGCGTCCATCCGCGCGCGGGGTGACCGGCCGACGGCGGGCCAGGCGCCCGCGCCCCAGGGGGCCCTGCCACTGCTCCCCAAACTCCTGCTCCACACCGGTCCGGAGACCCAGCACCACGGACAGCTGGCACTACACTTTCTCCTCCCCGCCCCAACCCCCCCCCCCCGCTCCGCCGCCGATCCCGAGGCCGGGATGGCGGCGTGGGCAGCGCGGGCTGGGCTGCAGGTGTCCGCACCGTGCGCCCCCCGAGGCCCCGCCGCACCCCAGCCCGCCCGCCCGCCTGCCCTCCCCGCCCGGGCGCCGCAGCCCCGCCAATGCCGCCGCCGCCGCCGCCGCCGCCGTCGCTTACTTTTCTGGCTGGAGTAACCCGGGTAGTAGCCATAGTAGCCCGTGATCCGCAGGATTCGGTCTTCGATGGTGGCCACCCCGTTGGGGGCCGCTTTGACGTCCATAGAGAGCGCGGGGCGGCGGCTCCCGGCGCGGCGCGGGGCCGGGGAGCCGGTGCAGGTGTCGTCGCCGCCGCCGCCGCCTCTGCCGGCGCTGAGGCTGCAGCTCCGGCTCCCGCGCCCCGGCTCTGACTCCACCGCCCGGCGCAGCTCCGGCTTCGCATCACCGCGGCGGCGGCGGCGGCGGCGGCCCCCACGCGGGCCCGCGTCTCCGTCAGCCTGGCGGCGATCCCGCCCGCCAGCGGCGCGAACAGCGCCCCCTCCCCTCCGACGCCCAGCGCGGGCAGCGCGGGGCCGGGCGCCCCACCCGGCCTGCTCTCCTCCGGAACCCTTGGGGGCCCCTTCCCACCCCACTCGAGGGAGGGATATGTGGTCCCCGGAGGCGGAGGGCAGGCGAGGCGTGCTGACTGTCCCCTGGGAGAGGCCCCCCCAGGCTTGATCCACCTTTGACGTCGGGACCACCTGGGATGGAAGATCAACCAGCCACCCCAGACCATCACACCGATCATCCGCTCCTGACTACTTATCCAGAGGATAATACTTTTATTTGGGGGGGGGGATTTCTGTTGTGAAGAAATCCCCAGCGAGGCCGGTGGAGAGGGTCTGTGGACGCAGATCTTAGGAGTTCAATCCCCTGGGTCTGGCAGTGCAAACGCACCCTGCGTCCTGCGGAGAAAAGAACCGGCATGTTCATTTTGCCAAATTCAAACGCTCGGAGGAAAGATGATTTCCCTCTTTTCTTTGCCAAAAAAATCAGAGGGGAAGGGGAGGCCTCTCACAGGATAGATAACGTGAGCACGTGCAAGTCCAGACACTCCATGCTGAGCAGGTCTTCGAGCTGGGTGATCAGAGAGAGAGAGACAGACAGACAGAGACAGGTAGACAGACAGACAGACAGACAGACAGACAGACAGACAGACAGACAGACAGACAGACAGAGACATGGAGAAAGTTTGATTCTTCGGTACTAAAGACACACTGGATTAGGGTGGTGAGCAGTGGAGATGATTCTTCCACTCATAGGTTGCATCACAGCCTCCTGGGGGACTCTGTAAAGTGTCATCTCTGGAAGGAAAGGGGTAGGTGGAGGTTTATCAGGTTAGAGATGCTCAACTTTCCAAGGAGGGTCAGTGTGATGCCTCTTGTCACATCCCTGTCGCGTTTCACATCTCTAAAGCTTAGGGAGGAAAAACAGAAACAAGAGCCCTTCTCCCGGGTCTCCAAGCCTTTCCTCTATCAAGCATGGACTTTTAGGAGGCAAGCAATGTACAAACTTCTTTTCTAAACACGAATGGAGTTTAAGAGTATGAAAAGGCAGGGTTAAATTCCACAACATGAGAACTGTTCTCATCTGGACAGAAAGGTCTAGCAAAGCGTCTTGAGAACAAGCGAGATCTGAGATGATTGTAGCTGGAAGGAGAAAAGCCAATTTCCTCCCACACCTGCTTTCTGAGTTAGGAAAGAAGAAAGGAATGGTGGAAGGAACAGAAAGGCCAAAGGGGCTAAAAGGAAAATGCACCCTTAATGCACTGGCAGCAAACTCAATATTTAAATTTAAAAAGAAAGAGTATGCCTGTCTACACTCTGCCCCCCCCCCACACCCTTGGAAGAAATTTTAGCACACATTTGTTGTATTATTTCTGTGGTCAACCTTACCTTAAATAAAGATGTTGCACACAGGATAATATAGCAGTGTCATTCGTTTAAAAGTGTCCTTTGGTTTAAAGTTTCTATAAAAATAAAATCTGTTCTTCATCTATTGTGTGTTTAATACAATTCATTATACTATACCACTTAGCATATTAATATACACATTTAGTAAGACAGAAATGAGAAAACAATTCGAACAAAAAACTCTAAATGTAACAAGAATGTTAAAGTGTGCAAACTTAAAAGGCAAGTGGCTTTGTCACATTGAAGTTTATAAATGGCCATAATCAATGTATTTTAAATATACAAAGCACTTAACTTACTGTATTGTTTCCTTCTTAGTTTTGCTTTGTTTTCAGAAATTTCCAGAGAAAGTGGGTAGGAATGCATTAACTGCAGCTAATCATTAATTTACATAATCAAAGCATTTTATGCCCAACAATCTATGGTAGAAGGGCAATCTTGAAGGTTGTTTTGTTTGTTTGTTTGTTTTGGGGTTTTTTTTTTTTTGGTGTGTTTCTTGATGATAGAGATCCAACCCAAACAATCTGGATTCTACCACCAAATAGCTCTGGAATCTATGTTTTCTAGACGATATTGATATACCTATAGATACAAACATAGGCATATCCTCAGAGTGACCTAGAAATAAAATCTTAACTAGCAGAGCATTTACAAATGTCTTTGCAATTATCAGTAACAGTATAGTTGAAATAGTAAATGCAAGTTGATGCTGTAATCTAGGACACATTTTTTAAATGGTAGGAAGCAAAATCCTACAGTTATAAATTGGTTAAAAAGTGACTAATTCACTTCTCTTCATGGCAGTATTTCATATGGACATTTCTCCTAGTAATTACAAATCATAATTCAGTTTACAAAAATTTGATTTATGTGCAACTCTTTAGAAAAAGCTGCAGTGCATTAAACTAAAGGCATCTGTGTAATTCCAAGTGAGTTGTGATATCTAGGATATATTTATTTCAGTTATCTGGTTAAGTCAGATTCAATATTTATTTTACTTGAGTACACAAAATCTATTGATGTTATTAAACACGTCAAATAATATGCAAAGTAATTCCTGTGTGATATGCCTTTCCAATTCTTTGCGTCTGATGTAAAAATAGCCATACGAAGTAATAACATTAAGAACCAAATATGATCACTGGTTATCAATTCCAAAGATACATGTCATAAACATGCCTTAAAATAACACATCATTCTTGACACTTTGGAAGGCTTAGTGGAATGAAATCTGGTTGCAGCTAGATTTCAGCAAACCTGGCTTGTTCCCACTTCTCATGGCAGGAGCCAGTCCCTTAATTTTTCAGATTCTCTGTTCATAGTTATTGATGACAGATGTCCAAGGAGAAGAAATGGTTTCTCTGGGAAATTAATGCAGTGTGCTTACCTCCTTGAAGAGTCAAGAATGTTTACACTTGGGTATTTGAGGGCAAATTTGCTTGTCCAATCTTCTGCACTGCTCACAAAGGTTTGACCCTGAATAATTTACACAGTGTTAGTGTTTTCAAAGCCAGGCAGCTGCCAGCCTACTAAGTTATAAGAAATGGAACCTGGGAAGGGGAAAAACATGGTCTTAATAATGCCATTTTTAAGGAAAGCTGTTTTGGATATTTGTTAGGACATCTACTGTCCCACTGGCCCTTTGGTTCCAATCTAAAGCAATCACAGGCATCTACCTTTCAGCTGAAAGGAAGTGAAGAACAAAACTTAGGGTGTCTGTCTAGGAAATCAGGGCAATGTTTGCTCTTCATTGACCTCCAGCCTAAATTCATCCCAGGACTATTTCTTTGGAAATGCATTTAATTCCTTTGTGGGAAGTCTTAAGTACTTTCAGCAAATATTTGAAATTTTAGAAGTCATTCATGCCCCGATTCCCTCATTTTCTCTCCATTTCTCTTTCCATTTCTGTTTTTCCTCTGTATCTCTTTATTTGAATCTCTCTCTCTCTCTCTCTCTCTCTCTCTCTCTCTCTCTCTCTCTCTCTCTCTTCTCTCTCTCTCTCTCTCTCTCTCTCTCTCTCTCTCTCTCTCTCAGTGTGTGTGTGTGTGTGTGTGTGTGTGTGTGTGTGTGTGTGTGTATGTCTGTGTATGTCTTCGTATTTGTCTCTGGCTCTATGTATATATGCCTATCTGTCTCTATTTCTGTCTTTCCCACTTTAGGATACTTTCCCTCTCCCTCAGTAATGTAGCATAGTGGTTTAGAGCAAAAACTTTAAAACAAGTCTGTCACAGGGCTCATATCTGATTTCATCATTTTCTAGCTATATAATCTTGAGTAAGTCTCATGAACTATGTCTGACACCATTTTCTCACCTTTAAAATAAGATTTTGAACTTAAGGTCTCATACTCACTTGATTTGATTGTGCTGCTAGTGCTCTACCACTTGAGTCATGTCTCCAGCCTTGCTTTTTTCTGGTTATTTTGAAGATAAAGTCTTGAAGATGTTTCTCTGGGGCTGACGTCAAGCTGCAATCCTCTGAATCCTAGCCTTCCGAAGCACCTAGAAGTACAGATAGATACAAACCACCAACAGGAACAGTGTTTCTACTGGACCTGATTCAGGAAATTACTGAAGATCATGAATTTTAGCTATTATTTTATTCTATTAATACATAGAAGACTCTGAGGTTACTTTTCCTCTATGGAATTGACTCACAATCTCCACTTCACAATATAGCACTGAAGGTTGAGTGAGATAACATATAAAAATATCTTGCCAAGTCCTGACACATAGGAGATGCAAAATAAACATTCCTTTTCTTCTTTCTACCTCACCCTTACTGTCTGTTCTGTATTACTTCAGTGAATTCACACAATCGCACTTCATTCACACCAGTAGGCAGTTTTGTTCACTGGTCTCCTTCAATCCTTCCAACCAAGACAGTGACCAGAGCCCAGTATGCCTGTGGAGCAGGTGAGTCTTAGAAAAGAAGAATTGTTCATTTTCTGTTCATTGAGGATACAGGAGAACAAGAAGAGTTTGCTTCCAAGTGGAATGGAAACAATGACTGGTGTGGGACCAGACATGTGGCTTGTGTCTAAGTCTAGCACTGGAGGCAGGGATGGGAGGGGGGGATAATTTCTGTCTCCAACTCAGTTCCTAGGGAGGAAAAACAGGGAGGACCAGGGGATGGCGCTCTTCAGGAAGCTAGTCAGTGAATGACTGGGCAACTCATCTTCAACAGAGACTGGTACCTCCCATCTTGGCCAAAGCAAAAGGAGCCCCAGCCCTAGATGGGGATCACATGTGGCTTGATTAATGTATGTTTCAATGTTCCCAGTGAGCTAAAATCTGTGGCATTTCCCTGGCACAAGAGTGTAGAGCTAGGGAGTGCCTCTAACACCGTGTGCATTTCTCACTTTTTTTTTCTTTACATATAGGAAATGGGAGCTCAGAGTAAGATTTTTCAGTCATGTAAAGCAAATAAAGATTTTCAAAATTCTTTCTGAACAGCTGTGTTGGTGGTTATACATTAAAACCTGCTACACAGTCATTTAACAAATAAGCCTTCCTGTAATTTAAATGTCTAAAAATGTTATATATGCCACAATGCTGTAATATCATGTCAGACATGATATTACATATTTGCAGGGTTTAACATAACATTAACTATTAAAAAAAAAACACTCACCAAGTATATTGGGTTAGTCGTTAGGATTATCTTGTTTGTTTTTGTGCCAATACTGGAGCTTGAACTCAGTGCCAGAACATTTTCCCTTAGCTATTTTTGTTTGCTCAAGACCAGTATTCTATCACTTACGCCACATCACTTCTGACATTTTGCTGGTTACTTGGAGATAAGTACCCCAGCTGGATTCTAACTGTAATCCTCAGATCTCAGCCTCCTGTATAGCTAGGATTACAGGTATAAGCCACTAGCGTCTGGCCATTAGTACTATTTGCCAAATATTTATGATCCTCCCCATTTAAGGCCTGGATGGCATTTCACCTCCTGCCCTCTTGTGGTTGTCTGAATCTATGCAATTGATTCTGGTTGTGAATGAAAAAAGGAAAAATCTCAAGCCAGGGGAGCTAATACAAGACAGAGTTCTTTTTCTCATGATCATCAACATTTAATATGATTTTGACAAGTAAAAAATAAAGTTAACAAAACATATTAAAGGAGTTTTGATTCCTTCCATAAATTTCACACTTAATTTACAAATCTTATTCTTTTTATTTGTTGTTTTCCAAAGGCATACTATGTATGTATTTAAGAATACACATCACTGGTGATATTTAACTGATTTATTGATAAATCATACCAAAGACAATATAAATTATTGAAAAGAAATGATTGAACTGAGCAGAAATCATAGAGAAATGTCCTAGCTTGTTGGAATGCATCAGTAAAACAAATACTTAAAAATAGATGATCACTCACATATTGAATGATAAACTATTGCCAAAAGCAATCCAAGAATGGCTTTGCGCCTTTTGTTTCAAAGATTGTTCATTTTCAGGCAATATGTTTTCAGTGTCCATGATACTGATCCACAGAATTTGTTCTTCAGATACCCTGACATAATACAGAAGATGGAAACAGGACATTCATCTTATTTTTTTCTTAACTTTCCAATGGGAGGAAACCTTCAAGTGAAGAGCTACAAACACTATATCAAACACTTTTTATGCTCCAGTTTACTTTCTCTTGACTCACTTTTGGAACTGCCAAATCTGTGTGGATTTCCATTGACTTCAAACAGTCCGCGGCTGACAGCCTCTCAGCCAGTGCCATGTACCTGTAGCCTCTGGCCCCAGGGCTTCCTTTCTGATGCTGAGACATGAAAGTGTGCCTGCTTTTGTAGCCTGAAAGTGCCAGGGACAGATGTAACAGTGGACAAAACTGTGATCATAGGAGATAAGAAGTGGCATGTAAATGCTTCTCTCTTCTATGCTAGATGCACTGCCCAGAGAAACTGTTGCTTATTTTGGCTCTAGGTCCCCTAATCAAGTCAACTAGTCAGTCTGAATGCTAAATCGTGTCCAGTTTAGTCTCATAAATATAGACACTACCTTTATCTAAAGGTATTTCTCTGAGAAGCCTTTCTTGATGACTCTGTACCCTCCCCAACCCTTCACATACCCCATCAAACCAGGGACCAGGAATTTCTTCAGGAGAGCACTTTCCTTGCACAACGCTCATTTAGAATGAGGAAAGGGAGGGTGAAGATTCTAAGTTGATGGCTCAGGTGCCTGTGGAACCCTATAAATCCTTTCCTGGACTCTAGACAATAGCTTCTCTTAGGTCCTTTCTTAGGACACTCAGATCAAATCTACACTTATCCCCCACCCTCCATGCGGCCTTTCCCGATTAGATTTACTCAGGTGACTTCCTCCCCTTTTTTATTCTGTTTCTCTGACTGTACCCTGGGTTCAGCAGACAAATGGGATGCTTATGATAGGCTCTGTGAAAGTAAACTGAAGCCCAAGACAGATTGTATTTTCCAGAGCTGTGTGACTTTCATTTCTAGAGTTTAGTGCCTGCTTATTTATCCAACTTGACACCCAGTTGCACTGAATTGTTACCTTTCATCTTCTGGAGGTGGTAGGGCAGAGAAATAAAGTTTGTGTTGTCAAATGAGTAGAAACACACATTGGATGCTCATGGAGGGAAGGAGTTGATTTAAGGCCTGGGCATTGTCCCTGAGTTTTTTGCTCAAGGCTGGCACTCTCCCTCTTGAGCCATACCTTCACTTCCAGCATTTTTGGTAGGTAATTGGAGTTAAGCGTTGCATAGCCTTTCCTGCTCAGGCTGGCTTTGAACCTCAGATCCTGGGATCCAGCCTCCTGAGTAACTCCAATTATAGATGTGAGCCACAGCACCTAGCCCTGAAAAGCCTTTTGAGACCTTGCATTATACTATATTTTATGCCATATCCTATTGGCCCAGAATGACAAAGTGGGAAAAAAATCAATTCTGCCTCTTCACGGGTTTACTAAAGTATGTCATTTCCAGAATCTACCGCATCTAACTGATGTAGTTCATGCCCAATGTCTTTAAGCTGACAGTTCAGAGATGATGAGAATACCTTTTCTGCAGAAAGTGACCTTTAATAGACATCCTTGATTCCAAATCAGCAAAGTAATCTTGCAATTGTGGTTTTGAAGAAGCTGAACTTCATTAAGCGAAATCTAGCATTAAAAGGTTATCTTTAACAATGAGATCTGGTTTAAATAGAAACTGCAGCCTTTTGCATGACATATAATTTTCCAAACCTTCTGACTTCAAAATGGGGAGTAAAAAAGCACACACACACCCAGACTGGGTCTGCAGAATATTGGTACAATCAAAGGCAGAACAAAGAAATGCAGTGAGTTTGACTCAGCAGGGCCATTCCCTCGCTCTTGATAAAAAGTGTAAACCTGGGAACTCAGGACATTCTCAGAGCTTACCTGCTGTGTGAGCATTTATCACAATGGATAGCAAAGATCTGATTTTTAGCTTCTTGGAGACACAAGTAAATCTACACTTTCTGTATATAATAGAGGACCTGACATTGGAGAAAGAGAGAGAGGAAGGAAATTCTCCTAGTGATTCAGATAAAGACTAAGCCAATATAACAACATCTGTGTCTCTTAAATGTCTATTTGTGACAAAACACTCCTATATTCTGCCAAATCAAAAATTTCAGAAGTGCTAGGTAAAAAAAAAATAAATCACTACTTCAAAACACAGAACACACAGTGGTTCCATTTAAATCAAAAGGAAGGAGCTAGTGATGATCAAGTTGTAATCTAGAGACCAAACTGAAAAATAAATATTTTTTCTTAGTAAATGATGAGAAACCCTAGATTAAAACAAAACAAAACAAAACACTTTTCAGGGCACCGGTGACTTTACCTCTTTAATCCTAGCTATTCAAAAAGTTGTTATCTGAGAACAGTGATTTGAGGCCAGTCCAAGCAGGAGTTTATGAGACTCTTAAGTCCAATTAACCAGGAAAAAGCTAGAAATGGAGCTATGGCTCAAGTGGTAAAATACTAGCCCTGAGTGAAAAAGCTAAGGAAAAATACTAGGTCCTGAGTTCAAGACCCAGTACTAGAAAACCCACACAAAAAATAAACTCTTAAGAGGTTATTCAATATTAGCTTTTCCACACTGTTCTCTGGCCAAAGAGCCAAGATGTTCTTTTTATATCATTATATTTATATTCAATCTCACTTCAGAAAGGAATTGAAGTAGCTTTAAAGATAGTGCATTACACGATTTAAAGTAATAGTAATAAGCAAGTAAGGAACAAGGAAGCAAGTAAAATCAAAAATAGAATCAAGAAAATGAAACCAGAATGAGGTCAGCAAATGCCATGAGAGCCAATAAGCTTTGCTAGAAGCAGCAATAATTGGTCTTGAGGCTTCCTTGACACACACCAAAGAGGCACTTGTGGTTTTTAACAGTACCTTCTCTTACTCAGAGATGCAAAGTCAGAAGTACAAATTCTTCCTGTCACAAACCCTGAGAATGAGTTTTCCAAGGCATGTCCCTGATGAAGATATCTTGCCATGTTCTAAACAAGTCTGAAGAACATGCATAGAACATGCCTGATGGGACAATGTTCAAGCATCAAAGTGTAGAGTCAGACCGACAAAGCATTTCAAGTACAGTACCTTTTAATCATTAACTGATTCAAATGCAAACTTTAGAGACTAGTAGGCTTCTTATCAGTCCAAGAAATCTCTGTAAATGCTGATTTTCTCCACGAGATACTGGCAAACACACAAAAAAAACCCGTGCATAGTTATTTTGCATAGATCTTTTTCTTTTATTTTCAATGCTGTAGGCCAAGGTCATCCTTCAGATTTCTTATTCTAATCCCTTTTTCTAACCACAGAAGTTGCAACAAAGCTCTGTGTAAAGCATTTGAAGGTCTCAACAGGACTCTTCCATTGAATTCCACACTCCTAATCATAGCATATATGCTTCTGGTCTGCATCTACATCTCCAGCCTCAGCTCAGAGCCTTTTCCCTCCATTGATATCCCAAAGCAGCTTTTTTTTACGATCTCTGCAGCAGCCAGGCTCTCCTACCCTTCAATCTTATATTTATTCCTCAACCATGTTCCCCCAGGCCTTTTCAAGTTTTACATTTCAGCCTAGAAACTGCTTTCCAGTGGAGCCCTCTCTACCTGCCTGCCTCCTTCTCTACCCTATTACCTCCACCAGCAGGGTGCCTGCATCTGTTGCTGCACAATTTTCAATGCCAAACCCAGTTGCAGGTTTGTCATTAACCATCTGATTTGGAGGATCAGAAAATGTCCAATTCCTTCCCCTGCAAGTGCACAGTTTCAACCTCCCAGCCTCCAAGGACTGTTCTGCCAGAAGTCTAAGCAATCCACTCTGAGCCCAAGGAGCCCTCTGAGAACTGACACAAAGACAGCCCCTCCCTGTCCAGAAGCGTCATTTGTTCAAATATGCACGTCAGCCAAAGTGGCCAGTATTCATGTTGGTGTCTAGACTCGATTGCTCCTCTTGCTTGGAAGAGTCACATTGCCCTGGCTTCTCCTAATTCTGCTGCCCTTCTCCTCCAGGAGAACCTCTCGCAAGTCTTAGCAAGTCTTCCATCCTCAGTTCCCTGGAGACAGTGAGATCGCCCTTTTTCTCCTGCCACTGTGATTGGTATCCACATCTCTCACAGAACCTTTGCTATTGCAATGGACTCCACACATATAGCTATCTCTCCTCCTGGAAAGTCAGCTCTATGAAGCTAGGACTGAGTCTGTATTCTTTGTATCTCCATGGCCAAATGCTGCAGCTAGCACCAGGTAAATATGGAATAGAAGGAGGAAGGAAAAACAAGTCTAATCCATAGAGGAAACGTTAAGCACACATGAATTCTCTCTTTGGTAAAATCAAGAAATGTATTGCCATAATGGAAATACAGATTTCATTTCCACTGCAACTTAGATGTACAGAGGAAAAATGTTGCTTCTTTGGTTTTGCCTATCATTAATCTTCCCTCCTTCTTGAGACCCTATCATATGGATTTGATTGAAGGTTGCTTTTTTATTTGTTTACTTTTGTTTTATTTTTAGTGTCTGGTCCAATCTAGCCTTAGTAAAAAAAATTAGATTGTTTCAATATTTCCTATAGGTATTTTTAAGTTTTTAGGTGACTTGATCATCTCTGTTATTTCTGGGCCCCTTCCTCAATTTCTTCGCAGGATGGCACTGAGGATATGTGAGTAAGAGTGCAAGCTGAGTTCTCTCGGCACTCTCTGGGTATCCACATGCCTGCAGTCTCACATATGCCCTCCATCCAGACCTGAACTGAGCAGACCTCCTGTAGTCTCTATAGAGGGGATGCTAATGGTCCGTCCTCTGCCCACAGCTGCTCTTGTGACAAACATATCTCCTCTGATCGTGAGTGCTCAAAGATCCATACCCTGCCCCAAGGCCCTATAGAAAATCCTCAGTCCTGAGTGAATTTCACAGCCATTGCCTAACAACAGGGGGCTTTCTTGTCTGTATTTGGGCTTTAAGTTAGGGCCAGACAGCCAGGTCACAATTCTCATCAGATCCTCTGAATTAGAAAAGAAGACTCTCTTCTACCTCTAAAGATAGAGTAATAGGAATACGGACTTTGTGTGTGTGTGTGAGTGCTGGGGCTTGACCTCAAGGCCTGCGTGAGGTCTTTGATCATTTTACTCAAGGTTAGAGCTCTGCCACTTTAGCCACAGCTTCACCTCTAGCTTGTTTGGTGATTAGTAGGAGATAAAAGTCTCCCAGGCCTTCTTGCCCAGATTGGCTTTAAATGATGATTCTCAGATCTCAGCCTCCTCAACAGCTAGGGTTGCAGGGGAGAGCTACTGATACCCTGCAGACTTTTTTCCTCCCTCTACTTCTGTTTCTCTTTCATTCTCACTCTACCTTGGGTTAGAAAAAAAGTGAACTTTCCTTTTACTTCATGCCATTTGCCATGTAATACTGCAGCCCTCCATCCCTTGATTTTGGTCCCTGGCCATGTGATTTATTTTGGGTAATAGTATCTTATAACTACAAGTATGTGCAGTTTGGCATGTCTTCTTGTACCTTTACCCTTTGAAAATAGAGAGGGAGAAGAGGAAGAAATAAGAAGAGAGAACTAAAGTAGAAAGAGACAAAGAGACAGCAATAGCTGGCTAACTCAGTCATGAACAATGAGGAATAGGAAGAGAACACAGACTTGAAGCTGGAGCAGATCCCAGTGCAGTTGGGTAAAGCCCTGTCCCACCACAAAGCAACGCAAGTGTGGGGAATGGATGCTTATAGTTGTATACCCAACAGATTTGCTGATTACCTATCATTGTACCTACAGTCAATTAATTCAAATGGAAGTTAGACTACATCATAGACTTGAGATGGTGAAGACTCCCTGGTGGTCACTCTCAAAAGTTACACCGTTTTCTCGTCGTGTGATCACCACTTCTCTCACACTCTCCCACCATAATAACAAAAAAAAAGTTATACCGTTATTTGTATATATTACATATATATGCATATTTGTATATGCATATATATTATATATAGTAGAAAAGCCACAGGCAGAATGAAGGTAATCCTAAAACACCATTGTCATTTTAGCACTTAATTTTCCAAAGGAAGTACTATCGTCATTTTAGGATCTTAATTTCTAGAACTGTAAAGGTCTTAAATTAAATGAAGGAAAATTTAGAGTCTGAAATAGATGAACGTCTAACAATTCACTATATTCTTTAAAGATACAATGATTTGGGTACAAGGTTCAATAGGTTCTCACTTTTTTTTCCTTTTCTTTTTAGTTTTTGTTTTTGGCAAGTAAGGACCTGGCTATTGTCCCTGAGCTTTTTCACCCAAGGCTAGCACTGTGAGCCACAGCTCCACTTCCAGTTTTTAGGTAGTTAATTAGAGATAAAAAGTCTCCTGGACTTTCCTGCCCAGACTGACTTCAGTCAGATCTCAGCCTAACCAGCATGAATAAGCAGTGCCTAACTTCTCGCCGTTTTTGTTGTTGGTACTAGAGTTTGAACATAGAGCCTCACATTGGCTAAGCAAGGGCTCTACCATTTCAGCCGCACCCTCCAGGTCCTGTAGACTATCATTTCTAATGGATTCTATTGTGACTGAATCTTCCTGCCGACAATCTGATTTAGTTGTTCTTAGATGTGACCTCATCACTATTTTTTTAAATATATTCGTTGATATTTATAATCTCTGGCAATACATCGCCAGGATTACGGATAAAGATTAAGATCGTCATTTAATTCCCTGGACCCCAATGGATGTAATACTCGTTTCATTTCAGCAATACACCTTTTGGTCTCTCTGGGCCTATCTGTTTTCTATAATATTCTTTTATGAATTTTTGTGTTTTGTTTTCTATATATTGTTAAAATATAAACCTGCGACTAATTTTAAAACTTTGAAATCACAAATGCCAAGAGATAGGAAACTTCTCCAACATGCTAGATAATAGAGTTAATAATAGTAGTAGATAAAAATAACTTCCAAATTTTAGCCTCAGGTTTCCTTACTATTTAAGCTGCTTTTCTAAATTCTTTGGCTTTGGCAACCACTACAGCTCTTCCTTGTTTTTTTTTTTTTAAATTGACAAACCCTGAAGACTTTTCTATCAAAGCACTGACTACACCTCCTTTAGGATTTTCTTAGTTTCAGGAGTTTCAGTTAAGTAAAGTCAAAGGTAATCCGAGCATCCATTCTTCCCCCCACAGAGTTAGGTTTTTAATTATATATGAGGTCATCTTTGACTAAATATAAAATTAATCAATAAAATACTTCTTGTGATGGGATTAAAAATAAATAAATGTAATCCCACTCCCTCTGGTGGTGTACTCTCTAAATATTTCACTAGTTTTGAGTTTTAGTTAAAATGCTAGAAATAGATTCAGAACTGTTTTGTATTTGATATCCTTTCCATGTGGGGGATGATAATACTAAATATATTATCTTTCCCAAAGTGACATCTTATGAGTTTTGTAAAAGTGCTTGACAATATGGAAAGGCACTTTGTTCTGTAGTTCCCAGCATCTTGCATGTATCAATGTATCACTCTCTTTGGTGCACAAAGAGCTTCTCTGAACTACATGTCTAACATATCTTCCCTGACACCAAGCAAATACAATATCTCTGTATGTTTCCTTCCAGAATATATCATACTTTGCCTTCAGAATAGCCCCTGCATGCAGAAATAAGTTTAATGAATTATGTTCCCACTGGCTTAGATTTGGAATAGAAGTACTATGTGTATAGAGCATAAAGTAAGTAAGTACCCAACAAATATTGTTGGCTCTAAGACCAAAGGTATAAAATCAATTACTATTTTCACAGTCAACATTTAGTCATGTACTTACTATGTGCCAGGCATTATTCTGAACACGAGATTCTTTTGCTCATTTTACTCTAATAATTCCATGGAGTAGGTGCTCATTATTAGTTATTTATATCCATGTAACAGATTACAGCAAAGTGATATTTTAAAACTACATGTAACTGTTATTTCACAATTTTCTGTGATCAAGGCATTAATAGCTGGGTCCTCTGCTTAGGTCTTACAGGCTCCATGAAGGTGTGGTGTGACCTAGGCTATGTTCTCATTTGAAGGCTCATGTGGGAAAGAATCTGCTTCCAAATTCATTCAAGTTTTTGGCAGAATTTGTATTCAGAATTAGAATGATAACATCATCCTAAACTTAAGTTTGAGCCAACATTTTATTGAAACTCAGACTTGTAAAGTTAAGTCAACCTTTTATTGATACTCAGAGGTTAGAGGTAAAATTTTATTCCTGGGGGCTCTGAAGAAGGAAGGATTTAAGATTTTTTCCCAACCATTGTTCTTTCTTCTACCAAAAAACTGGTGAGAAGACTTATCCCTAAAGAATCTGATCCTACAATATAGAGGGGAAAAGTATCATTTCAAAGTGACAGATAATTGGCTAGCTAAAGGCAGAAGCACGAGTATAGAGTCATATCTTTAGCAGAGTTAATTATTAAGCTTTTGACCATGCAAAATCTGATCAAGGAACTAGTTTGGGATGGCAAGAGATATGTGAGAAGCTGAACGCATCATGACAGAAATTGAATTGAGTGTTGCAGTGGGAAAGACGTAGGTCCAGAATGACATTTCATGGGACCAATCACCAACATCCTTAAAAATAGTACTTTATAAAAGAAGTTCCCTAGGCTTGGCATGGTAGCTCACTCCCATAATCCCAGTACTTGAGTGGCTGAGGCAGGTAGATTGTAAGTTCAAAGCCTGTTAGCTTTCAAAAAAATAAAACCCCCAACTTTTCCATTTTCAATGGTGCCTAGTTCTATGCACTTTTGTATTTTTCCTCTGCAACCCCCCACTCAAAAAATAAACATATTCCTCCGAATCTGTATTCAAAGAAGTTTCCGCTTAGGGAATCTGTGGTGAATTTAAGGCAAAGGCAGTAAAGAAAATCATATTCTTGAGGGATAGGCTACTTACATACATGGATAAAGGCCCACAGTCGTTAAGAAAGTGGTTCAAGGCTAGACAGCAAACAAGTGGAAGTGACAACCCCCTTCATCAGGTACAAGAGAGGAAGGTGACCTTTGAAGGAAGGGAAGTATGCTCTGAACCACAATCAAGCTTTGTGGGCCCAGGCTGCTTTCCCATAGTGATATCACAGATTTTATCAGGCCAGGATCATTCAGACTATTCTCTGAAAGTGTCCCACTGCAGCTGATAAATGGGGTATCCATTCATCACCTAGGAAATTGTGCCGTAAATCTGACACCGAGCCTCTTCTTGCCCTCCAAATGGGCAAATTCTCTAGAGTGACAAGTGTGACTTTCTTGGAAGAACCTGAATCCCTTCATCAGGAAGGATTTACACAGGATTTGGAGAATTGCAAGCTTGACTTTTTTTCCTTCCTGCCACCCAGTGGGCTTCTGCTTACAGCAATAGAATCCATCCAGAAAAGTGTCAGAGACAAGGTAGAGATTAGCAGAGTTCCTGTCAGCCTAAGCACAGCTCTTCTGGGCATCATTCTCAAGAAGGAGCCTCAATGCGTGGCCCTTTTTAAAATAAGACAATCACAGCTAACTATGCAGTTTGAGACTGTCTGATTCTTGGCAGTAGCCTCTCTATCATCTCAGTTAAATTCTATAAAATTTGTTTGTGGTAGATCTACTCTATGTGTAAAGCCCATTACAAACATTACTGCCCTCTCATTAGCTACTTACCCAAGGCAGATTCTGAGTCAAGAATGGGGTTCCCTGACCTAAGAATGAGAGCAGATTAAGATCTTCCTGAAGTTAAGAGCAAACTACTAAGAAACATGGTACAGCCACCAATTTTCTCATCTCTGCTTAGGAAAGATGAGTTTTCAGTCACATTCTCCTCCTAAAGTCTACACTCTTCTTTCCTAGTATTTCAGATAAAAATATCTTCAACAAGGAATTGAAGAAGACTTAAGTCATTCAGTCCCCTTCTACATCAGACACAGCCTTTGGAATAAGAAGGCTAACTTTGCTGTTAATTTTCTGGGTCAAGACTCGTTTACAAAAATTAAAGGTATTCTCTATTAGATTCATTTTAAACAAAAATTAGTGGATGTAAAATGTACAATGTGTAGCACATAATAATATTCAATAAACACTAGATAATGCCATCATACTATTGTCATGTGATACGGTCTCCGAAGGGAATACTGGGAAACACAATAGATGTCTGTACTCTGTTCAAAAGTAGAAAAACAAAATAAAACCAAAAAAAATTACTTTCTTCTCATTTTACTTTATGAAATGCTAGAGTTTATTATATGCCAGTTCATGCTTTCAGCACTGAACTTACTGAATCAGGAGTCATTTAATGTTAACAGTACTCTTAATTTGATAAAAGCCATATTATGACATATTGAAACACTGTACTAAAATAAAATATAAATAATTTAGCAAATGCATGGGGATTTCCTTCAGACATTCAAAGCGCCACAGCTGAATAGGTGGCATGGGCCATCTTTGAAGCTAATCACCAAGGTGACAATAATGAACATGACGGCCAAGTTGCTTGTCCCGAGTTCACATTTTGTTGAAATATTTGAACTAATTCCCTGGTTTTTTTTGCTGCATTATGTATCAGTCTAGACCAAATTTCAGATCTAAGTCATGTATTTAGCAGGCAGGTTTAGATCCAGCCTAGATAAACTATGCAGGATAAACTATGTGGGATAAACTATGCGGCGTCTGGGAGCATTTCCTGTATGATTCCAGAAACCAGTCCACACTTACAACCAGGAAGGATCACCAATACTTTGTGCTGCAGTGGGATGGGCTCAGCTTCCTACAGTTGTACCAGGATTAGCAACAGCAGGGGTTGGCTGACACTAATTAGACTTGACAGCAAAGACACCTGAAATACTCCCTACCAGCACAGCTTTTAGCCATGTCACCCAGTTGACCAGGGACACAACAATGAGGAAGCAAGGCTGCAGCTATGACTGTCAAGTGATTGATGATATGTAGCAAGAATGTTGATCAGACAAGGAGAGCCAGGAGCAGAAAGAAAAACCCACTGCAAGATCTTCCACAGCTGCACATCCCAGTGTCACACCATGAGATTGTCCGAGTGTGGAGAGGACTGGGGTAATGCCTCGGAAACTGCTGACAAGGATGCATGGGAGAACAAATACAAAAGACTTACGGATGCAGCTACATGAGTAGATGTGTGTGAATATTATATGCCCCAATGTTATAAGTTGCAGCCAAAATATTTTATTAAATCAAATGCCTTTCTTAGATGGAATAGATCCTACTGTGATGCCCTTAATACTATTCTTAGCCTGTTATTTTCAGGATTATAGCATAGATTTCCTCACTGATGTAAGCCTGTTGTAAATAATCAATGCATTAGTGAGCAACGGTACCACCTTTGGGAACAACCAGACTGTGGGCTGGGTGATAGTTTATATTACTGCTCAGTGAATACTCACTCCCTAATCCTCTTACAATGGGTAGAGTCCTCTCTATTATCCCCATTGGTACTGAACTTGGCTATTAACATTCTTTAACTAAAAGAATATCAGCAGATGACAAGTGAATAACTTGTCAGAAGGAAAGTCTTCAGAAGAAAAATAAGCTTTGACTAGCCATTGGTCCAAAGAAATATAAGAGAACATGCAAAGTGTGACCTAGTCACAACCCAGATAGACTGAAACCAAGCTACCTGGTCAATGCCAGCCTGTATATGCAGACTCCACAGAACCTCAGCTATGCCAGCACACCCAAGAATGAAAGAACAGTGAAGATACAGTGTTGTCACCTTCTGAAATGAACACCAGTCTGAGATACAACAAGCCATTGTAGCACTAACACAAATATCAAACCAAATAAACTTTAACAAGTACCCTTAGTCTGAATATATGATTTTCAATGAAAAGTAACTTCTATCCTAATGTCAGAAAATATGAAGTTTTTAACCCATTCTTGATGAGTGTAGACCCTGTTTCTCCTGCCACATTTGTATAGAGGCTTCATTTATCACTATTTTATTATTTATTTATTTAGTCCATCATGGAGTTTGAACTCAGGGCCTGATCACTGTCCTTGAGCTCTTCACATTAAGGGTAGTGCTCTTCCACTTTGAGCCACCATTTTAGGTTTTTCAGTGACTAATTAGAGATGAGTCTCATAGACTTTCCTACTTGGGATGGCTTCAAACGGCAATCCTCAAATCTCAGCCTCCTGAGTAGCTCTGATTACAGGTGTGAGTTACCAGCACTTAGCTCAATGTTGGGTTTTTTTCCTAGTTAGTAATAAAAGTCTAGGCCTCCCTGAAAAGCCCACACCTGAGCTGTTTTTCTCAGCATAGTCACCATACCATGCCTGGTTTTGTGGATACATAGTTTAGGCAAGCTGTGAAGAAAATGAAAATGTGGAAAGGAATGAAAAATATCTCCAAAGTCTTATAAATAAGACATAGAACAATGGGAGGGTTGAGTGTTAGACTCATAATGGGGTATATGTAAATGTTGTTATGGATGTTTAAAAGAGGAAAATGAAGGACCAAGCCAACAGTTAAAAAATATGAATAGAAACTATATTAGCAATGTCTGTTTTCTTCTGCATCAGGGAGCAAATAGAAATAAGCAAGGTTGGTAAAAAAAAGAAGATGGTTATATGCACAGCCATGTTCATTATTGCACTATTCACAATAGCCAAGCGATGGAAACAACTCAGATGCTCCACTACAGATGAATGGATACAAAAAATGTGGTACATATATACAATGGAATTCTACACAGCCAACGGACAAGGTAAAATAATGGTATTCGCTGGAAAGTGGATGAAACTGGGGCAAATCATGTTGAGTGAGATGTCAAGACTAAAGGAACAAAAGGTGTGTGGTCTCCTAAATATGTGGCCATTAGATCCAAACAGTACAAGAGCGATGACTCAATATTTGGATACCCAAGATCCTTGACACAATATTAGAGATATAAACATAACTACATAGACATAAAAATCTATGGTGGGATATATACTCTATAGACATAATGTTATATTATATAGATCGATATGTATCTAATGACATACAAGCTCTCAGCTTCATTTTAATTATGTTGTATAATTTATGTGCCAGTGATTGCATATAGAGATTCCTTTCTTGAATACTTGTTTGTTAAAAATGACATTTGAAATATGATGTAAAAAATCAGTGTTAATAAAATCTTTTAATAAAAAAATAAAACTAACTAACTAAATAAAGATGGTCATAGGCAGGCCCAGGAGAAAAGAATAGCAAGTGAAACAGGTTGCTAGGGAAGACTGATTATCTTCTCTCCCAAATGTATTTGAGATGAGGCAAAACAAGAGATTTGTGGATTTGATCAGGGTCAGGATAATGAGCTAAACCACTAACCCTTGAGTGTTTCCAGATTACATGTCTAATAGTATGAAAAATTCCATATTCCATATCCCTTGTCATTTCCTGTTGTATCCCCCCCAAATCCCATTTTTTCTAAATCTTACTGGATCTATGGCTAACACAAAACTGTTTTTGCCTCACCAAGATTTGTTTTTAAAGTAGACATCCACCCATTCAACAAAATTTAATTGGGCATCAACAACAGTGTGTATGGCAAGAAACATAACACTGCAGTCAATTAAATCAATCAAGCATCCTGTAGAGTGAACATTCTGAGACACATGTGCTAATTCAAATTAAAAAGAATAGTGGCCAAGTATCAGTGGCTTGTAATCCTAGCTACTCAGAAGGCTGAGCGAGATCTGAGGATTGCAGTTCAAAGCCAGCCAGGATAGTCTCTATGAGACTCTTATCTCCAATTAACCACTCAAAAAAAAAAGTGGAGGGCCAGGAGTTTGGCCTAATGGTTGACTGCTTGCCTAACATGCAAAAAGACCCAGGTTCAATTCCTTGGTACCACATACACAGAAAAAGCCAGTGGTGCTGTGGCTCAAGTGGTAGAGCTCTAGTCTTGAGAAAGCCCAGTGCTCGGGCCCTGAGTTCAAGCACTAGGACTAGCAAAAAAACAAAAACCAGAAGTAGAGCTATGGCTCAAAGTGGTAGAATGCTCGCCTTCGGCAAAAGAGCTCAGGGACGGTACTCACCCAGGCCCTGAGCTCAAGACCTATGATGAACAATAATAATAATAATAATAATAATAATAATAGAATAGTATATATATACCACATGTGCAATGTGTCTTCTTCCTTTTAGAAAGAATCATATTGTACCATTCATAAGGAAATGAAAAGGCTTGGAAATAATTATACTAAGGAAAGTGAGCTAGACCCTGAGAAACAAAGGTTCCATGCTTTCTTTCATTTGCAGAAGCTAGACTGTGCTCATAAATCTATAAGTGAACACACTGGTGATATCCACGTGATCCCAAGTGAATTAACTGAAGTATAATAGACCCTATGGAGAGTTCAAATAGTATAATTATTTAGAAAGATGAAGAGAAATTCAACAAAATAAGTACCAGGAAATGGGTACTAGCAGGAGGGAGGGTAGGGTCAAGGGAAAAGTAGATCAATTAAGGGTAGATCAATGAAACAGGAAAGAAGGGAGAATGAAGTTAGCAATTCACTGTATATAGAATTAAGAAAAATGAGGGAAGGGTGGGCTGAAGGGGGGGTGAAAATATTGAAGAGATGACATAGATCAAAACGCAATGTATATATAAGCCACTTTGTTAAATTGCCCAAAAAATCAATATATATATATATATATCCTACTTTAAAAAAGAATAATAATATCAATATGGCACATTATTATAAAAAGGGCTAATTAAAGTGATTACTTAAACCTATTATAATAATTTCCTAGTCTTAAAAAGAAGTTTAAATTTTTTCCAAATCAGGAAGTTGTATATGAGAATCATCTCAAAAATCTATGTGTTCATTTATTACTCAATACCATTGTAAGAATTTCAAGGTTAAAACACCTCTGGGAGGTGATTATGCTGTCATTGGCTAAGTACAGTCTCTCTCCCTCATATCTTCACTTCTAATCATTTAGGAAAGACATCAGAAAAAGGTGATCCAAAGAGCATTCTACAGTGCCATATTGTAGAGAAGACCTGAGATGAAGCACATATCCTGGGGATATAGGGGGAAAAATGGTGTCCAGATTCATTACCCAGATAACAGGTTCAGCCCCACAAGAGAGATCTACCTCTGTATCTTTCCTACACTGTGTTCCAAGGGACTCCAGGAATGGCAGTTTGGCTCCACAACTAGGCTTGGCACAGAGAAAATGTCACTGCCTGTCCACCAAGTCCATTAGCACATTACAGGCAACTAAAAATGCATGCCAAAAATAACTCCCCTCTTCCACCCATCGTTGCAAGAACCTCTTGGCAGGAGAGGAAATGTCTGGCAGATGTTATGGAAACAATTCACTTAATATTTATGAGACCTGTTGTGGCTATCAGTACCCCATCAACTCCTTGAGTGAGGAATTGGGAATCGATTATTTTGTTGTTGTTTCACACCTAAGAAACAAGATGAATTGAATTACTACTACCCTGTTTGGTGTAGTATCTCAGATTGGGTTTGTTGTTGTTATTTTTACAAAAGCCATGAAACCAGTCCCATTCAATCCATAAATACTACACACCTAGCCCAGAATCTTCAAGTCATTATCCTTTCTCCACAGTAGCATTAAGTTCTCCTCTAATATTTTTGTTGTTGATGTTTATAAGTTTCCTTGCACATCTGTGAGAATAAATATGACTTTCTAAAATTTGACTTGTAAAACATCCTGTGAGTAATTTCTATTATAGATGATAGTTTGCATTCATCGTTATCCTGCTTTGAACATAACATCCATTGAATACAATTGGACTTTACTAAAGACAGGAAGCACTGTCATAGTTATAAATATTTTTATGAGTTGGGAATCCCAGATTAGGTCTCTGCCATCTACTTTGGGGAGCTTTCTAGATGCTCTGTAGAAATGATAACCAAAGAGGAAGTTAAGGTTTATTCCTCTCTTAAGCCACGTTGGCAAAATATAGAAGCAGAAAATTGCTTCCCTTCCCCCGCCCTTTTTTTGCACTATCCTTCACATACCATCTTCATGAAACTATGCGTCTATACAGTTGTCTACGTGCACATTTATCATTATATATTGACAGTATGGCAAACAACCTAAAATTAAAAGAACCTTAACATAATTCATGACTTCTAGAACCAGTAATTTTATGTTCCAAGAAAATAGCTCCAAAGAACACACACAGAGAGTCCCTTTGCAGTTCTGTTTAAGTAGCAAAAACATAAAATCTCAAGTGCCCAATGAGAACAAATAGTTTTATAAGCCATTTTATATATAAACATAGGAAGATAAGCAGTTAGACTCTATTAACTCCTAGATACATAAAACATCATTAAGTAAAAATACAGCACAGAAACAATGACAGAATACTATATAAAATATTTTTCCTTGTGATGATTTGTTGAGCTGAGGACTTGTGCAATGTTCTATAAATACTTCAATATGATTACAAAATGTGCTGAATTTTTACTGAATTCCAAAGCAAAACTACTTACACAAGGAAATAGGCAACTCACTGTCACTCACAATAAACTAACAACAAATAAGTCCAATCAGTACAGGTTTTCAATGTTCGATATAGTTAGTATAAAAGTAAATATATGTCTTCTTCCCTGGAAAAATGAAAGCCTATGTAGGAGTTTCAGGGATAGGAAAAGTACCTGAAATTATCAGGTAAGGAAAAATGTTATGGTGTAACTAAGGGGCTGAAAATGTGTCAGCAAAGCAAGTATCTAAGTCCTTCCTTGTTCCATGCCAGTAGATCAAGCTGAAAAGCATGCATTGACAGTGATATTCTGAATGTAGTTGCAAATGTCAAGAAAGGGCGGTGATCCAGATAATCAAATGATGTCACCTAGCAGTACTACTGCCTTGGTGGTGTTAATGGAGCTCAGGTCCCAGTCCTTGGCATCTCTCAGTGCACAACTGCATCATCCCTCACTTTCGTCACACAGACTTGGCTAAATTTTCAAGAATGGACCTAGACTGAGGAAGTACATTACACATCAGTCTGTTATCGCAAAATCCCAGTGTATCATCTGAATAACCATTCTTTTGGCTTTGTATCCTCTTCCAGAAATCCAGATGTCTTCAAAACCAATTAATTTTCAGGAAGTTTGTCAGCGAGTGACTCAAAGCCAAGGAAGGAAATATTGAAACTGGCTTCATTTTCTTTGCAATATATTATTGCTGGCCTTCCAGCACATTAACAGAACCAATCATGTTGAATGGAATTTACTAACGTATACAACTGCTGTTGCTGGTGGTTTTCTTTTTTAATGAACTGTGTGCTCTTAAAGAACTGAATCCACACTCTGGATACATTAAAATTGTTAAACTGGACTTTCTTTACTCACTGTGTGATCTAGAATGGTCAAAACAGTAATATCTGTCAAGTTCAGTGCAGAAAACAAATCTTAGAAAGTAAAAGAAAACCTTCAGGCTATGATGGGAAGAAAAGATTAAAAGGCAAATGAACTATCAATAGACTAAGAGGCTAATCAGCAAGAATCAGTTGTGCATGATTAAATAATCTTATTTGAATATGTATTCATACAATATAAAACTACACAGTGGTGCATGAAGCAAATTATTGTACATATGTCACAGTATGAATGACTCTTTAAACAAAATACATTGAAACATGATCCTAGAAATCCATGGTATATGTGATTCTGTAATAGGCAAAACTAATTTATGGTACTAGGTATCAAGAGAAAGGTCCACCTTAGAGAATATTAGCTGGAAGGAAGTATAAGGAAAAACTATAGAAATTTTCTTTATCCTTACCTGTAAAAAATACATACGGATATACGCACACTTAAAATTGGGGCCTTGTGTCCCATCATGATCTATTTTTTCTTTGTAAGTCATAGGGCTTGAGCTCAGAGCCTAGGCCCTATCCCTGAGCATTTTTGCTCAAGGCTACCACTCTACCTCTTTGAGCCATAGTACCACATTTAGTTTTCTGGTGGTTAATTGGAGATTAAAGTCTCACAGAAGCCTGGCACAGTGGCTCACCTCTGTAAACCTAGCTACTCAGGAGGCTGAGATCTGAGGATCAAGGTTCAAAGCCAGCCCAAGCACAAAAGGACCTGAGACTCTTATCTCCAATTAACCTCTATAAAATGGGAAGTGGGGCTTGGCTCAAGGGTAGGTCAGTAGCCTTGAGCTGAAGAGCTGAGAGATAACACCCAGGCCTAGTTCAAGCCCCATGAATGTCCCATCCCAAAAAAGTCTCACAGACTTTCCTGCCAGGGCTGGCTTTGACCCTAGATGATCAGATCTCAGCCTCCTCAGTAGTTAGGACTATAGGTATGAGCCACCAGCACCTGCCCATATCATGGTATTTTCTAGAACCTTACCTTGGAAGTAGTAAGTTCTCAATGAATGATAACTTTAATTACTAAAATAATGATCAGACTATAATCTTTTTCCATATAATCTAGTCTTCCTGCCATTATGTAGAGGACACCTGTCCCCTATTAAGATATTTATAGAAAGTTCATTTTATTACATTTTATGAGTTTTATTCATTTAGCAAAGAACTCATGATAGCTACCTACATAATGACCCCCAAGGGATGCTAACGAACCCTCCTTTTTCCTAAATTTTATCAGAAGCACTAAAGATAAAAACATATGAAGTTGGCATGGGAACATTTGCTCTCTGTGTGCTACTTTGTCCCTTCAGAATTGTCAGCACCTCTTCTTGCAATAGTGTGTCAGGAGAGTTCCTG
This sequence comes from Megascapheus bottae, assembly GCF_031878675.1. Taxonomy (NCBI): domain Eukaryota; kingdom Metazoa; phylum Chordata; class Mammalia; order Rodentia; family Geomyidae; genus Megascapheus; species Megascapheus bottae. Next base: position 417,826 of record NC_143522.1, read on the forward strand.
ATAGGGTTAAAGCTCCCTAGCATTATGTGAGAAAGGACATTCCAGCACCATCTGCCAGACCTGCAATTCTATTAAACTGTCAGCATGATAAATGACATAAAGAAGGCATTGGAACAGAAGAAAATCCACAGTGAAACTCTCTGATCATAAAACAAGAACTAAAAAGGATTTAAGGAGAGTACACAACTTATCCTTCGTAATAAATTTTTCCCATGCAAGTACAAAATGAAAAGACTGAACTATCCACTCCTGGGTCCAAGCAAAAGGCAGAGAGGCCATCAGTCATCTCTCAGCCCTGATGTGTGTCACCTCTCAGATTACAGAGGCATGGTCCAGTAGTTTCAGTTCTGCTTCCAACCAGGCCTCTTGGGGCTCAGTGAAATCACACTTCGTCCACCTTGTGCAAAGAGGGAATATTTAGCTAGATGATGACTCTGTGCATCCCTTTTCCTTACAGAAACAATACATTTCTGAAATAGAAAATAATTTGAAAAGGCCAGGGGCCATTGGCTCACATGTACCAAGAGGACCAGTTCTCAAAGTTTGATCAGAGTTCAAAGCCAGCCTAGGCAAAAAATTCCACAAGACTTTTATCTCCAATTAACCAGAAAAGTAAAACTAGAAATGGAAATGTGGCACAGGTGGTAAAGCAAAAATGCCAAATTGCCTTGAGCAAAAAAGTCAAGCAGGAACTCACGATCCTGTGTTCTAGCCCCAGTACCAGCACAAAATAATAATAATTTGGTTACTGCTCTTTAATTACAAATTGTCTCAAGAGAGCAATCATATGGCATATGGCTGTTATACTTCTAAATTTAGCCCCCACAAATGACACAGACAGTAGACTAGAGCACAGGTTTTGGAATATTTGGTGTTTGGAATGAATTCCAATAAGGCTCAGTTAGGAGTTTCCAGGTCATAGGGATGATATGAAAAATTAATTCAACTCTGGATACAAACAGGTGACTACTAAAAATTAAGAAATTAAAATTACTTTGAATATGCTTTTATCCAGGAGGTAATGGGAATAAGAGGAGCAAAAGCAATCATGAATAATCCCCATCCATGTCATGTTTCCAAGTATCCCCGATGACTTAATTATCTTAAAGAGAAACTTAATAAACATTCAATGATAATTAACATTTGTGTATAGCCTTATCTTTCCTGATGCTTTAGCCAAGATTAGTAACAGAGTATTTATGTTATTATCTCAATGGCAAAACTAGGCATATCTGATTCATTATCCTGTTGCATATTCTGCATTTTCTGTTTATCAGCTGCCAAATGCAGCACTGAATACATTAAGATATATAGTGATTTTTCCTTCTGGGTTTAAGAGATTGGAATATCTTACCACATTGGAAATGGAAATCAATAACTACATTAGCCAGTTGGTTATAGAGATGCTGTGACCAGGTCATTACTTAGGCAAAAATCAAATGAAAACACAGACACAGAGTACAGACCCATGAAAACGGCCTTGTCTTTTCTAATATATAGCATTTCCTCGTTTTAAGGGATGCAACAAGCACTTACAATAGTTGGCAGTTGTCTGGGTGCCTCAGTATGCATGTCAATATTGCTATTATGTTAAGAGGAAGAGAAAGGAGGTAAGCAACTTCAGTAAGAGCACTGTTGCTTTTTGCCAAGTTGTTCAATGTGGAAATAGATATCCAGTTACTTGATATATTTTTCCCCAACTTGCCTTATTGGTTTTCTGCATCTTTACGATGGGTTTTCTTAATAGGTTTTCTAAGAATGTCTTTCAATATTTCTGTAAATCACAATTTAAAGTTAAAACCAAGCTGGGTGTGGTGGCTCACACCTGCAATCCTAGCTACTCAGGAGGCTGAGATCTGAGGATCGTGGTTCAAAACCAGCTGGGGCACTAAACACTGTGAAACTCATATCTCTACTTAACCACTAGAAAATGGGAAGTGGTACTGTGGCTGTAGGGGTAGGGTGGTAGCCTTGAGATGAGGAGTTCAACAACATCGCCCAGGCCCAGGGGTAGGCTGGTAGCCTTGAGCTGAAGAGCTCAGGGACAGTGCCCAGGCCCAGAGTTCAAGTCCCATGACCCACATATTTATATTTGGCCTAGTGGTAAAGTACTTACCTAGCATGCACGAAAACCCATGTTCAATTGCTCCATACCACATACATAGAAAATGCCAGAAGTGGTGCTGTGGCTCAAGGGGTAGAGTCTAGCCTTGAGAAAGCCCAAGGACAGTGCTCAGGCCCTGAGTTCAAGCCCCAGGACCTGCAAAAAAAAAATCAAAACCAGTTCAGAAAGAGAATGAAGGAGTCAAGAAAGGCAGCAGGCTCATTCTTTCAGCATGCACCTTTATTTATTTATTTTTTTTGGTTTGCTCCTGTGCCATCAAAACAATTTTGTACTCTTTCAAAACACTCAAAACTCATAGGTCAAGACTCATAGGAATTTGTGGTGTTGTGTGGGTACACATCCCGTGCTGAGCTGAAAGTCAGTGCCTTGTGGTATGAGAAATAAGGTACTAGCACTTGGTTTGGGTCATACCACTGACATTTACCAGCTGTAGAATTCTGCAGAAATTACAATACTAGTTACCCTGTTCTAAGTGCCTACTACGCCATGGAGCCACTCCACTAAGAATATCTGTGGAAAACATTATTGCCCTGGTTTTGTCAAATTATGAGTTCGGGGTTCTGAGAAGGTAAGCAGCGGTCCCAGGTCCAGTGATATCACACACGGCTCTAGGCTTTCATCTTTGAAAATGCATAAGAGAACTTTCCATAATGATTGATGTTGCAGAGATGCAGTGAGAAACCAAGAAGTGTGCAATATTTGAAACTCTCTGAGAAGCACAAAGTACTACATCAATTCGTATGCTTAGTAGTATGAATCCAAAATCTTTTGGCTGAAAATGACAGAATCATCATGTACAATAGGATTTAGAAAAAAAATCCTGTCTCATAAAACAAGTTGAAGGCTAAATGGATCAAAGCTGGACTAGAGATCTCAAGACAACGCTTTTATAGTTCTCTCTGCCCATCTTTGGGCTTCCCTTCATCTGGCTGGATTCTCAGACATTCTTCATCCATGGTTGCAGGACTTTCAAATTTTCCAGACAAGAAAAGGAGAATGTTTCTCCTGCACGCTCTAGTAAACATTCCAGAATTACTTTCTGATAACTGTACTCCTGGATCCGTCTCTGGGGCTAGAGCGTTGAATGATATCCTGATTAGTCAAAGTATGTGTCATGAGCTGGAGCCTAAGCTAGAGCCTGGCTCTAAATTAACTTGCCATAGACAGCCTGGGGAATGGCTCTCCAAGAAAAATAAGATTTTCTTATTTGAAGAGGAGAGAATGGACATCGAAAGGCTACATAGTCAAACATTGAAAATACTTTAAATAAAAACAATATAGCATATTTGTCTGTAAAATAATGACAATAAATAATATGAGTGATGAAAATAGAACATCTCGAAGTTAGAAAGTATCATTTTATTCTCACTCTGTCTTTACCAGTTAAAAATTTTCAGATGCTCAAGTAGAGACACAACCTGATTAACAGACGTGCTAGAAGTCACCCAGTGAAGACAGAAGCTGGATCTATCTAGTCTTCTGATCTCAGCTCAGTACTCAATACTGTATCTCTCCTGAACCTAAGCCCTTGGTGTGGGTTGAAAGAATGTGGATTTTGGGTGGGGAGGGAAATGGGGACCATGTCATGAGAAAGGGTGTCAATGTTTGTGAAGTTATGCACATTCTATCTGGTGAATATAATGTAACCCTTCTATTAATCACAATAAAAATTATTTTAAAAATTAATAAAGAGAAAAAATGTGGATTTTGACTAAATGTGTCTGGGAAGAAAATTTGCCTTAAAGCATTCGTAAGTACAAATGTTCAAACAACAACACCGGAGTTAACATTTGGGTAAACCAATTGTCTCTTTGTGTGGACATTGATAACAAGCATCCATTCCAAAACTTCTTTTACTACACTCAGATTTGGCTGCTGGAATTGCTGTCCCAATCCTTTAACAAAACAGCTGGATAGTAAATTCAGAAGAGATAATAATAGTAAATTGGTATCTAGCTGGGCTCTGGTGGCTCCTGGTGGGCAAACAGGAGGCTGAGATCTGAACATCACAGTTTGAAGTTAGCCTGGACAGGAAGTTAAGACTCTTATTTCCAATTAATCAGCAAAAAGTCAAAAGTAGAGCTCTGACTCAAGTGGTAGAGTACCAGCCTTGAACAAGGGACAGCACCAGGGCTCTGAATTCAAGCCCTAGTATCAACATACATACACACACACACACACACACACACACACACACACACACACACACACTAAGGAAATTGTTTTAAAATGAATAAAATCATATGTATGAAATACTAAAAGTTGCATCATTTCAAGAGTAAAAATTCCAAGAGATGTTACATATGAACTACTGTATAACAGGATAATTAGTAAGTAGTCAATACAAGCTATTTATTTCCCTACAGGTGAGTAGGAAACATATTAGGATTGTGCCATACTTTACCACTGAGTTATAGCCCCAGGCCAGTATTCCCTGTATTTTCCTCAATGTTTCTAAGCCTTCACAGTTGTATTCCATCAGCACCAAAGGCTTTTTCCTCAACCATCTGCATAATTCCCTCCCTCTTTCCCCTCAGGCCTCTGCTCAAATGGGACCCCATTAAAGAGGACCTTCTCAAAGCTCCCTCTCTACCATTTCACTGTTGCTTCTCCACCTCCCTCTCCTTTGTTTTCAGCCCTTCTTTCCACTTCATAGGCTACACATTTTAGTGGTTTTGTTCCTCCACAAGAAGACAAGCCCCATGAGACCAGGGGCTTTGATTCATTCCTTCAAGTATCTATTGTGCAAATGAGTTTGCTTTCCTGTTTGCATCCTTGGTCTTCAAGACTTTTTGTTTTTGTTTTGTTTTAATTGTGGGGATAATGTATAGAGGGGTTACAGTTACATTTGTCAGGTAGTAGGTGCATTATTTCTCGAACATTGATACCCCTTCTCATGTTTTTGTCCCCCTTTCCCTCCCCCCACCCCAAGACTTGGTTTCTAATTTCTCCACATATCAAACATTTGTTGTTTTGTCAATTAATTCTCTTCTTGTGTCAGAAGCAGAGCTCAATCAAAGACAACATGGATCTAGATTGGACATATCTCTGACAAGCAGGTGCAGAAGCCTTGTTGGTCAGTAGGCTGAGAGCTGAGCCTAAGAGCACGAACCAGAATTGATATTTTTGGAAGAGCAAATAAGAAGTCCAGACATAGATACCCAGCTCACAAGAAAAGGATGTAGAGCTAAGGTTTAATGTGTCTATCAAATCAGGAATGGGCAAGGGCATTGGCTTTTTTTTCCTCAAGGTTAGCACTCTGTCACTTTAACCACACCTCAACTTCCAGCCTTTTGGCTGGTTAATTGGAGATAAGAGTCTCACAAACTCTCCAAACCAAGCTGGTTTGGAATAGTGATCCTCAAGTCTGTCCCCTCCGGCAGCTAGAATTACAAGTGTGAATCCTGGCACCCCATCCAGTTTGGGTTTTTTGTTGCTTTTGTTTTGTTTTGTTGTTTGTTTCATTTTGGAGTTTTAGTTTAGTTTTGTTTTTCGTGCTCAGAAAAATCAAAACAGATACTTTCACAGGCTATCTGTATTGTTGCTCATTTTCTTATTCACCTCATTGATATGACTGGTAACCAAGCCTATCACTTAAGGATTAGAGAAAGTAACTCCAAGATCCTCCTGCATCTTCTTCCACATGGGTCAGGTGTGTGTGTGTGTGTGTGTGTGTGTGTGTGTGTGTGTGTGTGTGTGTGTGTGTGTGTGTGTGTTGTACAATGAAAACTGCAGCCTCTCTTGCACAGCACTCGTGATATCAAGGTTTGTCCTCATGACATCCAGCATCATGCTCATCGGATTTCAGTTGGTCCTTGTTTTTTTTTTTACTATTTTATATTATTAAAGAAAAGCATATTTGATGGCAGTAAGGATGTAGTAAGATAGACTTCCTTGATACAGATTTTCACAGTAAAAACACAGGAGCACAGAAAAGGAGGAGCAAAGAGTAAGCAAATACAGCAGTGGTTCTCATTAGATCCAAAATGTATGGGGACAAGAGGGGAAAAGCGAGAAAGAGTGAGGGAAGAAATGACATAGTTCAAAAAGAAATGTTCTTATCACCTGATTTACGTAACTATTGTCCCTCTGTACATCACAAGAACAATAAAGCATATTAATTTTTTTAAAGAACACAGAGGAGCTATTAAAAGGGGTTTTGAACTAGGAGGGATCAGGTTCAAAAATGAAAAAGAAAGACAAACATGAAAGCCCACAGGAAGCCATCTAGAGTCTGGTCCAGGGGAGAGCCTCTGCCAGTATCTAGCTTCCCTTTCCAAATGCCTGCACCTGCAGATTTCAAGATACATCATCTGAAATGAAGGCAGCCTTCCAGAGATAGTGGAAACAACTCCCACAGTTGTTCAAGATGAAATCCTTGTTTGAAGACAGCTCTATTCATAAATGAGTTTATAAATATGCATGAATGTTTGTATAGAGTTGTATAAATATGTATGTGTATGTTTGTGTGTGTACATATCTGTACAAATCATGAGGCTATATAAGCATACCCATATATAAATACATAATTTTTATATATATGTGTGTGTACATTTGTGTATTTACATATTGCAAAAATAATAAATATTACATAATGATTCTGTTTCTCTAACTGAACCCTAACAAGTGTAGAGGGTTCTGGGTAGGAGACTGATATCATCCATCGAGGAGCCAATTATGAGTTAGTTTTCTCTCTAAAACATTAAATTCTCTATCTCATATAAATCTAACATGATGTAATGAATGTCTGATTTAAGTGGTAGTCCACTGCCATAAGATAAGATTTATAAGTAACAGTCTAAAGTGCAATCACAGGAAACCCCTGGCAGTGAAAACAAGCATGTAAATATTGAAATTGTTCCCTCTGAATAAAATGAATACTTCTCATTGAGATTGGAAGTCTCTCAACATGGAAAGTTTGAAATGAATTCCTACCATCCTTCTGATGACCTAGGAATAGATTTTCTCCCATGTACTGATCGCAATAAATCTGGTTCTGACATTTACAAGTTCTATTGCTAAACATCCTAATTAACTGGTTGAGAGATTGAGCAATGTTCTAATTTTTTAAGAATATTTTTGCAAAGAAAAAAAAGTTCTGCCTTTACAGCTTTGGTCATTAGCCTGGAACTTGAAACATAGAATTCTTCCACAACTGAATAAGAATAATTATAAATATTTAGTAGTTTTATATTCTGAGGCAGCTCTGCACCAATCTATCTCGCTGATCGATCCATTAACCACTTAAGCCTGAAACTTCGGGTTTGTATAACTTCTGAATTATTCATCCCGCCATAAAACTGTGCCAGTATCTTTGGAAGTAAAGCTGTGGGAGGAAGTTCCACAGATATTCCTTTATAATGGTAAGAGAAAAGAAAAACAAAGAACCTTGCATTTCTCTCATACACTAGATAAGAGGAAAGGGCTTAATGTATTGAGAGTTGATTCTTCACAAGGAAAGTCTGAGTGCTGACACTATAAGTAAGGTAGACATCATTTATGGATGTTGGTGTCTCTGTGTCTGTCTGTCTGTCTGTCTCTGTCTCTCTCTCTCTGTGTGTCTCTCTCTGTGTTTCTCTGTGTCTCTTTGTATCTCTCTATGTCTCTGTCTCTCTGTGTCTCTCTCTCTCTGTCTGTCTCTCTCTCTGTCTGTCTCTCTGTCTGTCTCTCTCTATCTGTCTCTCTGTCTGTCTCTCTCTGTCTCTCTGTCTCTGTCTGTCTGTCAGTACCAGTGCTTAAACTCAAGGCCTGGACACTGTCCCTTAGCTTTTTCATTCTACCACATTTTTAGATGTTAAATGGAGAAGAGAATCTCACTGACTTAGAGCAAGTTATGAACTGGGATCCCCACATCTCAGTCTCCTCAGTAACTAGGCATGAACTACCTATGTCCAGCTTTTAAATTTCTCTTTATTTGATGCAAAGTGGTCACCTGGGCTAGTGTGGTGCATTGCAAGATGAGGATAGTCACAAAAATGCAAGCAGGAGCAATGCATCTAATACTGAAACAACAACGTCACAGAGTTCAATTCTTTTTTTATTATTTATTTTTTATTGTAATTAATAAAATGGTTACATGATATTTGCCAGATAGAAGGTGCATTAATTCACATATATTGATACCCTTTCACATGTCTTGGTCCCCATTACCCTCCTCTCCACCCCCCCCTCCAGAGTTCAATTCTTTCATATACTTTTGTAGACATCTGACCAGTAAAGAGCCAAAGGAGGAAATATTGAGGTGAATCTTATGACTTTACCATTAGATCTTTTTCCTTTGTTAAACTGATATGTTTAAGTATTTGTGTCTGTGTCTATATCTGTGATAATTTTTAACATATCTCCTTAATTCACAGATTTCCTGGATGGATATACTGATAAATACCATTATTCTCCCACACTTTAAAGATAGAGGAAAGGAACAGGGCACTGATGGCTCATACTTGTAATCCTAGCTACTCAGGAGGCTGAGATCTGATGACAATGGTTCAAAGCCAGCCTGGACTGAAAACTCTGTATGACATTTAATTAGCCACAAAAGTAGAGCTGTGGCTCAAGTGACAGAATGCCAGCCTCGATCATAAAAAGATACAAGACTGGGCTGGGAGTTTGGCCTAGTGGTTAAAGTGCTTGTCTAGCATGCATGAAGACCCGGGTTCGATTCCTTGGTACCACATACATAGAAAAAAGCTGGAAGTGATGCTGAGGCTCAAGTGGTAGAGCTCTAGCCTTGAGAAAGTCCAAGGACAGTGCTCAGGCCCTGAGCTCAAGCCCAGGACTGGCAAAAAAAAAAAAGATACAAGACTGCAGCCAAGCCCTAAAGTCAAGTGATAGAGAGACACAGACAGACAGACAGACAGACAGACAGACAGACAGACAGACAGACTACAGATAGAGCACAAGAGGGATGTCTTCAGAAAAGACTAAAAATTAGCATAAAAAAAGATGGTAGCCAACAAAGTTTCAAGGAAGTGCCAAGTATAGACTGAAGAAGGACTGCAATGAGAAATGAAAAGTGGGGTGGGAGACAGTATGAAAAGAAGGAAAAGCATTTGTAAAAGTGGTTGAAGCAAAGACAGCTAATCGCAAAAGACTAAGGCAATGAGTTTGTAAACATACTGTGTCTCCAGAGCACCCCACATAGCATGACGGCTGCTGATCAATACATTACCCAGACCAGAACCTGGACACACACACACACACACACACACACACACACACACACACACCAAACATTCCAGGCATGACAAGAAAGAGTCCCCATCCCCGCACAAAGGAGAGATAATGTACAGCTAAACAGAGGAATCTACAAAGTTGCCCTACACATATTGGATTAAACTTGCTTTTCTGACATAATAGTATAGCTTTAATGCTTTACCAGCCATAACTACAGAAATGCCTTGCTTATTTTGGTATTCTGTATTATGATTTATGCAGGACATAACCACTCCTCTAACTAAGGACATTTAAATTGTTTCGAATTATCTACCACTAGAAATAATCTTGAAGAAACATCTTTATACAAATATTCTGATACATATTTTGAGTCATTCCCAAAAACTAAATTCTGGATCAAAGAATATGCACAAGTCCTAATAGATACATCTTTTGTAAAAAAAATAATAAAGTACCAATTTGCATGCATATATTAACATTAGAGGCATGTAGTTAACATACAAACAAGTTCAACTATAAGTTTACTCATACTGTGGATAAGGTATTTCCTGAAAGTTCAGAACCTGGTATGTTGTGTTAAAAATTCCATGCATTGCAATGATGTTCATTGCAGCACTATTTACCATAGCAAAGATTTGGAACCAATGCAGATACCCCTCAGTTGATGAATGGATCAACAAGATGTGGTAATTATACACAATGGAATTCTATGCTGCTGTTAGAAAGAATGACATCGCCCCATTTGTTAGGAAATGGAAAGACTTAGAAAAAAATCATATTAAGTAAAGTAAGCCAGACTTAAAGGAACGTAGGCTCAATGGTTTCCCTCATTTGTCATAATCAGTAGAAACCTTGGGCTCTCCTAGCAGAGATTTACAATAGAGAAAAAGGCCATAGAGGATGAGGCTAAATGAAAGGACCTCCAGGATATAGAAACAAAAGCCACATAATGAGTGATTGTTGTCCTTAATGTACTATATTATTTCTCATCTCTTTTGCTGTCCCTTGGTTATCTCATATTATTACAGTATTTCACCTTGTTATCTAATAAGTTGTATATATGCTTGAGGGGTTATTTGAAATTGGATAGGGAAGGGGGGAAAACAACATGAGTGGCGGGGTGGGGGAAGGGAAATGGGGACCATGACATGAGAAAGGGTGTCAATGTTTGTGAAGTAATGCACCTTCTATCTGGTGAATATAATGTAACCCTTCTATTAATTACAATAAAAATATATGAAAAAAATTCTATGCATTGGATGTAGTCACCCCAGTGTAAGGTAAAGTGTCAGAGGAAGAGGGCATTATAGTTATTTGAGTAATTGCATTTATTCCTATAGATTTGATATGCACATAGAAATCTTCTCAGTTCAAGTCCAAAACCTACAATATATCCTTGATTTTCCCTCCAATTTCCAATTTCTGATATTCTTCATAATTTCTTTTAATCAAGTGTCTGTGTAGAAATGATTGATTTGGTGTGTACAGAGAAAATAATTTTAAAAGTTATCATTTCTTAAGCCAGGATTATGGCCTAGTGGTAGAATGCTTGCCTAGCATGCACAAAGACCCAGGTTCGATTCCTTGGTACCAGACACATAGAAAAAAAGCCAGAAGTGGTGCTGTAGCTCAAGTGGTAGAGCTCTAGTCTTGAGAAAGCCCAAGGACAGTGCTCAGGCCCTGAGTTCAAGGCCTAGGACTGGCAAAAAAAAAGTTGTCATTGCTGTGGAAGTGAAAATATAAGATCAGACAAATAGGAGGAAAGAGAATAGTAACTTAAGACAACAGTAAATGAATGGAAGGCACTCTTGAATAAGTCTCATGGTATGAGTCTGTGGGACCACAAACTAGAACCAGCCATTAAATATTTTCAGCTTTCCTGAAAAATCCAAAATAATTAACTGCCTGCAAATCTCCTTCCTTTCTCTAGCCTCTTTTTCCCCTCCATTCACCCCCTTGCTGAGAATCAAAAACACCACAAGCCCAGCAAGCCAGGACTTCGGTTTCCACAGCATTAAACTAGGTGAGTTTATTGAGTGTCTTTCTCCTCTCCCATAACTGAGTCTGCTGTTGAAATCCATGAGAACTCAGAGAGATGAACTAAAGCATCTAACATTCTAAGCAAAAGAATTCTTGGGAAAAAGGTGTAAATGACAACAGTGGAGTCAATGTGTGGTCAATTACTTGAGTGCCTGCTATGTAGCTAAAAACTTTTTGTGCTTCATAATCTTTTTTTATCCCAGTGAACTGTGTATTGTTATTTTATCTATCTTCCAGATTTAAAAAAACTGACTAGGGAAAATTGAGCTAAACAATCAAGAATGACACATCTAATATATACAGACTCTTAAAATCAAATATTTTTAGCTCCAAAGTCCATTATTTGCAATAAACCGCTTCCAAAAATCAAATACATTCTAGTAATGGAATACAATTAAGATCAAGTATGATATGAAACTAATGAAATGACCAATATTCAGTCATTTTTGTCCCATCGAAATGGCTATATCCTAGACCCAGTCTATATTGAAGAAGATAAGCTGGTTCAAAATGCCAAATAGTATTTTCACTTATTCACAGTGGTAGTGATGATGATGATGATGATGATGATGATGATGATGATGATGGAACATGAGTGTACAAGGGGCAGTTGAGGGGTTCCATGAGAAGCAAACAGAGGAAAAGGTACAAGGAAAAGTAAAAAGGATCAAAATACATTAAAAATGACAGTTCAAGTTTAGAATTCATTCACAGGTGGTTTTTTCACAGTAGCCAATGTGATGCTAAATCTTGGATTATACTAAGCTTGACATGGCCTTCAGAAGTATCCCTAGCTTTGCTATCACCAATCATCTCAAGTACCAGCAGACTAGTGTACACTCTGTCCTCAAGCTTTTTGACATCAGCAAAGGAGAGCCATATACAGAATCCCTAGCTAAACACAGCTTTTCTATTCCATGTCCACTTGAAGCTTCCCTCCCTGACATTCTCTTCCTCTCTCCTCACTCCAGTTTTCAATCAGTTTTTTGCCAATCCTGGGCCTTGAACTCAGGGTCTGGACACTGTCCTTGGGCTAGAGCCACAGCACCATTTCTGGCTTTTCTTTATGTATGTGGTACCAAGAAATTGAACCTGGGTCTTCATGCATGCTAGGCAAGCACTCTACCACTAGGCTGAATTCCTGGCCTCTCAATCACTTTTTTTTAAATATAATCTGGCTTAGATCTTTTTGTTGTTGTTGTTGTTTGCCAGTCCTGGGCTTGAGCTCAGGACCTGAGCACTATCCTTGGACTGTCTCAAGGTTAGAGCTCTACCATTTGAGCCTCAGCACCACTTCTGACTTTTTCCTATGTATGTGGTACCAAGGAATTGAATCCAGGTCTTCGTGCATGCTAGGCAAGCACTCTACCAGTGGCCAAACTCCCGGCCCCAAGCTGGCTTAGATCTTTAAGGAATATCTTTCTCTTTAGTTGAGGAAAGAGGAAAAAAATTGAGCTGGTGATTGGAGGACTTTCAATAGACAGCTGGAAGGTGACAGATGGTTTGAATACTCCCTTCTGAATCATTTGTGCACTGTAACAGAGATCTTAGATTTGCCTGTGATATGTATGTATGCATGTATGTATATAGTATGTATGTATGCATGCATGCATATACATGTACATGTCACATATATCCTATGTGGAGTGCTAAATGATGAAGAATTTCCCTGATAAGGACTTTCCATTTGAATCTGGAAGACAGATTGACACCATGGGCTCAGTGTCTATCCTCCTCTCATCTGGGGCTGAAACAAGTTAGGCCATGCTGAAACCCCTTAGTAGTCCTCTGGCCCCTCTTCTGCCTTGCTGAGCAGAGGACATGGACTGCTGAAATTAGCCACAAGCACAAAGAATAAGAAGCACGGGGGGATGGATGACCAAAACTGAGAACAGAGAGAATGTTCCCCTTGTCATTGCCTCTCACTTCAATTAAAGGATATCTTTCCCCAGAGATAGCCCATCCAAGTGACACCTCACCCCTGCTCTGATTTCAAAGATCTGAGGTGGTGAGGAGAATGGTTTTACCTTCTACAAGCTGTCTGCTTTGTGTACAGATTTACTAGAAGGCTGGTAGCTAACAGCTGATCTTACAATGTCTGACTTAGGAGAATGCCTGCAGCTTTAGAAATATTCTCAGATGCACAATTCTTCAATTCAAGAATCTTGAGTCAGAAGATGAGTCTTTTCCTGGTTTGTGGTTCAGAAGGCCTTGAGATTTTAAACCCCAGCAATCTCACTATCTCCACTCCAGATTTTCTTTTTGCTTTTTATTTCATTTTATTTTATTTTATTGTTAGAGTAATGTATAGAGGAGTTACAGTTACATTCATCAGAGAGTAGGTACATTACTTCTCGCACATTGATATCCATTCTCATATTTTTATCCCCATTTCCTCCTACACCCCTTCCCAATCATCTTGCTTTACCCCTTTCCTTCCTTATTTCGAATAAACAAATAAAAGTATATGGAATACATCAAGTAACAAAGTCAGATGTAGTAGCCACATGAGATTAACCATAGGGGAAAAAAGAAGAGAGATAACATAGTACATTAGGAACAACAATCACAAAAATAAACCTCTTATTTCCACATCTTTGAGTTTATTTCATTTAGTCTCATCATATGTGACCTTATGTGCATAGCTTTGTGATCCTATGTTAGGATCGAGCTATTGTGATCCTATGCTAGGAGAATCCTAGATGTGTACTAATTATTACAAATGAGGGAAACCATTGGGCCTATGTTTCTTTGGGTGGCTTACCTCACTTAATATGATTTTTTCCAAGACTTTCCATTTCCTTATGAATGGGGCAATGTCATTCTTTCTGTTGGCAGCATAGAATTCCACTGTGTATAAGTACCACATCTTCTTGATCCATTCCTCTACTGAGGGGCATCTGGGTTGATTCCATATCCTAGCTATGGTAAATAATGCTACAATGAACACTGTTGTGCTAATAAGTTTAGTATGGCCCCTGTTTCTGGACATTTGGGTAAATGCCAAGGAGTGGGATTTCTGGGTCATAGGGGAACTCTATGTCTAGTCTTTTGAAGAACTGCCATACTGCTTTCCAGAGTGTTGAATGAGTTCATGCTCCCACTAACTCCATTCCAGATGTTCTGACTTTTTTTTGACGTTTGAAAAACTGTTGCCATCCTTTTTTAAGTATTAATGTTGTTGTTATTTATTAACATTGTTATTTCAAACCAATGCTATATTGACAAACAAATGTGAGAAAATAAAACAAATTCTTTGTTGCTCCTCACTCAGTTTCTCCAAAGCGTAATAACTTAAAGAACCAGAGTAGATAGTCACAGCCAGGATACTGACATTGATAAAGTTAAAATACAGAACATTCCCATCACTACAAGACTCTCACATTACTGCCCTTTCATAACCATGCCTACTTCCTCCCTGGCCCATCAGCTCCTTGGAACCACCATATTTCCTGTCTCTATAACTTTGACATCTCCAGAATCTCACTTTCATGTAATCAGACATTACATTAAAGGGGACTGGCATTTTTCCATGTTGTCTAATCTCTGAACATTCACCCGGATTGTCCTCTATATCAATAATTGGTTTCTTTTTCTTGCTGACTAGCACGCAAGGGTTGTTTTACCACTATTCAATTACTTTTCCCACCAACATACTATTTGGTTTTACTTTTAGGCCATTAACAATTAGTATATTCTCTGCGTGTATAAACAGGTTTTTGCGTGAAGCTTTCTTTTCTTTCAGATAAATACTTGGGAGTATGATTGCTGGGTGGTGTGATGGATATATAGCCTGGACTGCTTTCCAAAATAGTGGTCATCTCTTACATCCCTGCTAGCAGTGTATGAGCAATCCAGTTTCTTTATAACCTCACCAGCATTTAGTGTTGTTAGTCTTTTTGGTTTAATAACTTTAATAGGTACAGAGTGATATCTCATTTTAAATTTTCGTTTGCATTTTCTTAATGGATAAAGAAGTTAAGCCTCTTTTTCTTTTCATGTGTACATTTACCATTCTGTTGGGCCAAATGTCTCTATATTGTTTGTCTAATTTGTGTGTGTGTGTGTGTGTGTGTGTGTGTGTGTGTGTGTGATGTACACTTGCATGCAACATGTGCAGGAGTTGTAGTTAATTGGTGATGAGTCTCATAGACTTTCCTGTCTCTGTTAGCTTTCAACCACAATGCTTAAGGTCTCAGCCCCTTGAGTAGCTAGGATTACAGGCATGAGCCACCAGGACTCTGCCATTCTTTTTTATTTTATTTTATTTTTTGTGCCAGTCCTAGGGCTTGAGCTCAGAGCCTGAGCTTCTTTTTGCTAGAGGCTAGCATTCTACCACTTGAGCCACAGCCCCACTTCCAGCTTTTTCTGTCTATATGGTGCTGAGGAATCAAACCTGGGGCTTTGTGCATGCTAGGCAAGCACTCTACTACTACTCCATATTCCCAGACCCCTGCCATTCTTTCTTTCAAACGTTTTGAAGACTATTCTACACAATGTTCCTTTGGTGGACAAGCGACATCCAATGTCTTCTCCCAATCTATAATTTGTCTTTTCATTTTCAAAAGTTCTTTCTCAGAACATTTTTTAAAATTTGATGACGTCTAATTTATCTCAAATTTTTCCTACTATTTACTATACTTAGATCTCAAGTCTGAGGACGTTTTTGTCTAATTCTCTAAAGTTTTCTGACTTTTCTTCTAAAAGCCAGGAGGAAAGGTCTACTAGGCTGGGCAGTCAGAAGAAGGTGACTCTCAGATTTATAACTGTTGAGCAGATAAACTGAAGTAGATAAGAAGAGGGAGAGGGAAGCTGGGCGCAGTGGCTCATGCCTGTAATCCTAGCTACGCAGAAGGCTGAGACCTGAAGACCAAGGTTCAAAGCCAGCCCAAGCACAAAAGGACCTGAGAAAATGGGAAGTGGGGCTTGCCTCTAGGGTAGAGTGGTAGCCTTGAGCTGAAGTGCTCAGGGACAGTGCCCAGGTCTAGTAGAAGCCCCATGACCCACAAAAATAAATAAATAAAAGCTGAAGAACAATGCCCAGGCTCAAGGCTAATGCTCTCCCATTTTGCGCCACAATGCCAATTCTGGTTTGTTTGGTTGTTGTTGTTGTTGTTGTTGTTGTTGTTGTTGTTGTTTGGGAGGGGGGTTAATTAGACTCTCTTAGATTTTTTCTATCCAGCTAGGCTTTGAACCATGACCCTCAGGTCTCAGCCTAGGATTACAGGTGTGAGCCACCAGCTCCCAGTTATTTCTTACTTTCGAGTCCAAACTTTGTTTTCATATATTTTATTGTAATTAATAGAAGGGTTACATTATATTCTCCAAATAGAAGGTGCATTACTTCACATACATTGATACCCTTTCTCATGTCTTGGTCCGCATTTCCCTCCCCTACCCCTACCCCTCATCTTGTTTTCCCCTCTTCCCTATCTGACTTCAAATAGCCAAATAAGCATATATACAATATATCAGATGACAAGGTAAGATACTATAACAATATGAGATAACCAAGGGACAGCAAAAGAGATGAGAGATAACATAGTACATTAAGAGTCCAAACTTTTAATGCACTAATAACCAGCACTTCTTCAGGAAAGACATGGATTTGAAGTACAACCGTTTCACTGAATTTCCTTACCCACTTGGATTGTTCTGACATCTAGAGTTCCTTGTAAGGTTAAAAACATGAATTATTGAAGAGACGAAAAGATAGCATCTAATTTACTTTCTCCCAAAGAAAGCTGCACATCATAAAATGCCAGAACAGCATGAAACAAAGACTACATATCAAATAAAAGAAAACTCTCAACTGGCATAGCACTGAAGGTGAGTATATCTCCCGGCGTGCAGCTCCAGGTGAAAGCTCTCTTGGAAGCTCCCAGGTGGATGCTTTCAGTCCCAACAGAGAGTCTGGGCAATTTTTCTTTTGTTCTTGTCACAGAAACAAGGGTCCTTTTTGAAAGAACCTCTAGCAACACACCTGTATTAAACTTTGCAGACAGGTCATGTTTTATTTAAAAAAAAAGAGATAAGGGAAGATGATTTACTGTGCCCTGCTCTACAAAAACTTCCTCTCCAAAATGGTGAGGTTAGCAAAAGTCTCCTGGGCAGAACAATTTCTTCTCAACTCTAATAATACATCTGAAATTCAGGTGAAATGAAAACAAAGAGAGAGAGAAAGAGATTTTGGAAGAGCCAGGAGAATGTGTCACAAGTGAATCAATGGGATTCCCTCCCTTGTCTCGGCACCTCAGATGGTCTTGAAGAAGGAGGAAGAATACTCATCAATTGAGCAGTGTAGTCTGATGCTGGTGGTTCAGGCCTGTAATCCGCAGGAGGCTGTGATCTGAGGATTGGGCTTCCTAGCCAACCTGGGCAGGGAAGTCTGGGAAATCTTATCTCCAATTAACTACCAAGAAAAGCTGGAAGGGAGCTGTGACTGAAGTGATGGAGTGCTAGCCTTGAGCAGGAAAGTTCAGGGACCGAGTCCAGGCCCTGATTTGAAACCTAGGACCAGCAGAAATGAATAAATAACTGAACAACCTAGATTAAATAAAAGAATGAGAAAAACAATATCCTTAGGCAACCGTGCTGCCTTCAAACTTCCTTTCTCCCCTCTGCTACCAGCAATATTTCCTACTATACAGTGTTTTGGTTTCTGGCTCGAACCTACTAGTTAGATATACCAGGCATACACAAGATGGTTGATGTTTCACTCACTCTTCTGTGTATGAAAATTGCCCGTTGGCTGGCTCTTGCTACAAGGTCCCATGGTCAGTTAGCCGGCTCATTGGGGAGAAACAGATAAATGTGGTCTCTTAAGTTCTACTAGGGCATGTGCATATTAATAGAGTGCAGGTACCTTATCTGCAAAAGAAAAACTCTTGAGAGTGGAATTTCAGATTTCAGAAGCAGAGAGACAATATGGGCAATATCTGGATGTAGCCCTCAACTTAAACTTAAAGGCAACTACCTGCTCTGCTTATGCTGTTAGGGCTAACGCTGTGTCACGAATATGACAAAGGGAAGAAAACTGAGCTTCTACAGGTACTCCTTCAGGGAAGCGCCGAAGTGGTGGCTAGGGGAAACAAATTAAAATGGATAGAAATTCATGAGGGGAGGGGGTAATCGTGTGATTTTGTTTTAACTTTGTAAGAAAATAAATTATCAAAATCTTACTGCTGAAGGGAACACCAATAAGCAACTATTGCCAACTCCTTTATTTTGCAAGGCATGAAGATGAAGCCCAGAGCCTTGCTGAAGGTGATACAGGGGCCCATGTTGGAATCCCAGACGGGGCCTCGCTCTCTGGGAATGCTCCTAGTCCCTCTTGTTGTGTTGTCCAGTTTCAAAGATAGTCACCTGACATCCAAATCTGATTAGAGACTCAGAGAAATGAAAAGGATGGTTTTATCCAGAGTTTTCATCGACATACCACATATCATCTCATCATACTTCAATTCTGAATTTTTTTACATTTGTATTTACCCACTTCTATCTGTAGAGTTGAAAGACAAATTCTAATCACACCAACAAAATTATTGTCTGGGGGAAAATAAAATCACACTACAAGGAAGGACATGGAGTTAGGTAGATGTTCTCAGAGGCACATGGCCAGCTGTTTTGATGAGAACAATATCCCATGAGAAATAAGAAACTACAATGCAAGTCACATAGAAATGAAATTAGTCCTTTCCACATAGCTAAGGAGGGAAATAATCCACTGAATCAGATGGGGGGTGGGTAACTCCCTATTACTCTCTTTGAACATTAGAGCTCCAGTAGCCAGAGATCTGTGATTCTCCTAATCACCAATCGCTATCTTACTTCATCTTTACCTTAACTGAAACACAAAGCACAATCCAGTCAAAGACCCAAAATGTCTCAAGGCTGGCTTCTAGTATTCAAGTTTCACTAACATAGTCGGCATTAATCTTGTCAGTCCATCTATGTGGGTAAAATTCTCTATACTGCTATGGAACTAAATTACCCTCTACAATATGGTCTTAAAGTGTTATCTGAATAGCAAACTCCTTGAATCTACTTGTTTACTCTTAACAATTGCCTGGATTCTTGTTGGAATTCATGCCCATTCTCTGGTATACCTTGCTGCCTTGCTGACTTTGTTTAAACATTTACGTCTTTTATCAGATGTACAGTATCTCTCCTAGGTTCCTAGTACTTGAAAAACAAAAGTCTGTAATGTCATATTCATAGAGTTCAGTAGGCTTTGTTAGTTCCGAGGCAGGAAGAATGTTTTCTCATTGTAGCCAAAAGTTTTCACCATTTTATGATTAAACTAACTCTAGTTCTTCCTCTCTGATAAATTCTTCCATGTTGTATTCCCTCTAAAGCCATGATAATTCCCAGAGAAAACAACATAGAAGTCAGCTTCACACCATGATCTGTAGATGACCAAATGTTCTGCTTATGAGCTATTATGCAACTCAATTTTTCCATAACCATAGTTTTAACACCATTCCATGTCCATATATGCAAAATGTAGAGTACAATAACCATATACTCTATCCAAATAAAAATCCCCTTGTCTGACAAAAGGCATGAATCAGAAGTGTTCTGGGTGAATTACAATATCTGCTCCATGATTAATAAAGCTGACCTTTTTTCATGTATTTTTATTGTAATTAATAGAAGGGTTACATTATATTCACCAGATAGAAGGTGCATTACTTCACAAACATTGATACACTTTCTCTTATCATTGTCCTCATTTCCCTACCCCCACCCACCACTCATGTTGTTTTCCCCCCTTCCCTATCCGATTTCAAACACCCCATCAAGCATATATACAATATATCAGATAACAAGGTGAAATACTGTAACAATATGGGATAACCAAGGGACAGCAAAAGAGATGAGAGATAACATAGTACATTAAGGACAACAACCACTCATTATATGGCTTTTGTTTCTATATCCTGGAGGTCCTTTCATTTAGCCTCATACTATCTGGCCTCATGTATCTAGGTTTTGCTCTATTGTAAATCTCTGCTAGGAGAGCCCAAGGTTTCTACTGATTATGACAAATGAGGGAAACCATTGAGCCTATGTTCCTTTGAGTCCGGCTTACTTCACTTAATATGATTTTTTCTAAGTAATAAAGCTGACTTTTATATATAGGTCAGAGAGAAACTTCACACATCTGATAAAATACATAGTTCATGCTATCTTCCCTCTGTTTGAAGCTCAGAGAAACCAAGAGAAAAATACCATTCCTTTGTTTTCCTACTAAAATCAACCTCTTTTATCTACTGCTGGGGTTTAAAATCTTTTATCCAAGGAGTAGAAAATGTCTAGGCAGCACATTACTTACAGCACAGACCTTAAGTATGTGGACTTAGGCACACATGCCACTGAGGTGACTAAAGCAAATTACTGGTCTCCTTGAGTTGTCAGTGAGGGCTTGGCTCTCTGGACACTACTTGTCTTATTGAAAGTAAGACAGCAATGCTAATGTCAGCTACCTGAGTTGCCAAGCCAGCCAAGAAGAGGTTGGCAGAAGATCTCTTTCTGCACTGGAATCTTACCATTGTCACCAATGAAGAGAGCTGAACCCAAATATTGTCAGAATGAGATATAACCAAAGGGGAAAAAATTAAGGGATTTTATGCATAATCAATTTTCTGTTAAAACTTTCCTTTTAAAGTTACACTACAGCTAAGAATGAAATGAATCAGGAAGGAATTGAGCCAATTATCTGCCAATGAGTTTACCTGGAACAAGAAATACAGTCTTGGCATGAAAACAAATTTCAAATACATTCACCATCTGTGTGGGACAGCTTTGTTTAAAGAATATGAAATTTTGCCCCAGTTGCTAAGGATTTGTCTTCTATCTCCATTTGTATCTTTTTAAAAACTTTTCTATAAATGTACATTAAAATCCGATTGCTTCTATGATCAAAGGTCATTCTGACAATAAGTTACCAAAAGATAAACTTAACAGGTGGGGACCCTTATGCCCACCCAAGTCCCAGCTGTGAATCTTAGTGATGTCCTTCTTAAGATTCCTACATCATGCAAATTATGATCCCATCAGTCTCTTACTAGACACTATAGCGAAGCCTTTCCTTGGTTAAAACACCAGCTACACATAATGAGCCACCCTAATAATTATGGGACACCCTAATTATTGAGTATACTTGAGCATTACAAACAACTCAGGCAACTAGGATTCTGACCAATTCTAGCCAAAAAAAGATATTAAGTGGTCCCATTGTTTAAAGACTCATAATCTTTCAGCTGGTTCTTCCTCCTTTAGGTTTATTCTATGGCTGGTGCTGCCGAATGGGAGAAAGAGTTATTAAATCTCCCCTTCCTGCCTCTGCCAATTGGTACAGGAAGGGTGGCTGCAGCAAGTGAGCACAATCCCCAGCTCTGGGCCACCCAACCCCCATCTTCTCCCTTCCTCACTATGGAAGTGCCCTAGCCTTCTTTCTATTCCCCAAATGCCCCAACTTTTCTTGTGATTAGTTCTTCCCGTCACACGGCTCTCCACTCAAATGGCATCTCCTCAAGGAGAGCATCTGTGCTTATCATAAGAAATGAACAACCTCCATGTCTTTAATCAAAGCTCCCATAAGTAAACCCTGAGATCAGGGGTCATGTGCAAGAGATTTGTTAAGGAAGGGCTGCCTGCACTTCCTCCCCCAGGAGCCCTGGATGTAGGGACTGAAAGCTGTGTGGATGCAAGGCAAGGAAGCTGGGATTTTACATTCCTGCATGAGTCAGTCACTGGGTACGGCTGGACGGAGGAGGAAAATGTGGACACATCCCCCAGACACTCTCCACTCCCTGTGCTTGCCTAAAAAGTGGTGTTGGAACTCTCTGGGAAGAGTCACAAGCACAAGCTACAGAGGGTCACATACTCAGAAGCAGGTGATATGTACAGAGACCCAGAAAATAAGCCAACAGCTTCCACTGATCATTCAAACTCATTATTCTCAAATATGCATGCTCCTTTTTTTTTCTTTTTGTGTATGTGACGGTTCTGGGGCTTGAACTCAGGGTCTGGGCGCTGTCCCTGAGCTTTTTCAGCCAAAGCTAGCACTCTATCACAAGCTACAGCACTACTTTGATATGTGTGTGTGTGTGTGTGTGTGTGTGTGTGTGTGTGTGTGTGTGTATGTGCTTAATCATTGATAAGAGTCTCATGGACTTTCCTACCCAGGCTTGGCTTCATACTGCTAGCCTCAGATCTTAGCCTCCTGAATAGCTAGGAGTACTTGCTTTTTTTGCATCCATTCTTTGC
Source organism: Megascapheus bottae (assembly GCF_031878675.1). Taxonomy (NCBI): domain Eukaryota; kingdom Metazoa; phylum Chordata; class Mammalia; order Rodentia; family Geomyidae; genus Megascapheus; species Megascapheus bottae. The sequence goes on from NC_143522.1 coordinate 440,441, forward strand.
TTTCTGAAATATCTTACTTGTGAACTTGCTTATTTTTGTTGTCAGTCTGACCAACTACAGTCTCCATGAAAGCAAAGGTTCATCTGTCTTGTTGACTGCCAATCAAGGTCACAGAAGATTCTCAACAAATACTTGTTGAATAAAAGAATGAACCCAGACAACATAGGACCCAAGTGAAGGGGCCTCTACCTGAGGCTATGTCCAAGAATTCAAAGGTTAAATAAGCACATGATCCATGAATATGACTTTAGGCACCATGTAAACTTTGTACAAGTCAAGTCATCAGCCTCAGTCTTCTTATTTGTACAATAAAGGAAATGTATAGGTCTAATATGGCAAAGAGATTAGTTGTTATTTATTATTACAGGTAATTGTTGGTAAGAACATAAAAATTATACTGAGATTAATTATATGTGCACAATAAAATATAAAATAGTAGAAAGAACATTGTAAAACTACTATGTAAATGTCATGAAAAGATTTCTAGAATATATTCTAGGGTGAAAAACAGTAAATTGTAAAGCGGTGCATGCAATAAAGATGTACTTTATATGTGCATATTTGTATTTGCATACATAAAATATTAGAAGGATAAACACTAAAATATTCTACCTCTGGGTAGAGAGGTTATAGATTATTTTCATTTCTCTTATTTGCCAATGTTTTATGAAATTTTCAAAACAAAGGAGAGAATTGGTTTTGGTTCAAGTTGTTTTGTTTGTCTGGTTAGTTCCTGGGTTTGAACTCAGGACCTGGGCTTGCTTACTAATAGCTGGCATTCTACCACGTGAAGCCATGCCTTCCAGACTAGCTTTGGGTGATTATTTTTGAGATGGACTCTTGTGAAATTTTTTGACCAGGTTGGCTTGGACCACAACTCTTCCAAATCTCAGCCTCTTAAATAGCTTGCCTTACAGGCAGAAGCTGTCAGTGCCAGGCAGAAGCAATTTGTTTTCACTTATTTATTTTTTCGTTCTGTACTTTTGTGTGAGAACTAGACTTAAAATCAGGGCCTTTTGATTTCATTTGGTCTTTCCACTCAAGTTTGGCTCTCTACCACTAAGCCACAGCTCCACTTGCTTCTGCTAGTAAACTGGAGATAATAATCACGAAGATTTGCCTGCCCAGGCTAACTCTGAACTGAGTTTTTTCAGATCTCAGCCTCTTGTGTAGCTAGGATTATAGGTCTGCGCCAGTGTTGCCAGACAAGAATTAGTTATTTCTTAAATTACATTCTTACAATACCAAAATAAGCTCCATGGACCATTCTATCGTGTTTGTTCTTATAATAATAATTCATGACATACTGAAAAGAGCATGAGATTGATTCTGTTTCACACTCTGCTCCCCATTAACTGGCTGTGGGGGGAAGACTGATAGGTATGTAAATAGTGATTAATAAGTATTAAAACATTATTCCCTTTGGGCTCAGCCTCCTTATCTGTAAAATAAGCAAGCATGTTTTTCTTTTGTTCACTCCTAAATCCTGAGTCATAGGTCTCAATGGATGTCACTGAAGAATGAATAAATAGAAATGGAAGACTCAGAGAACAGGTTTTCCCTAACAGAGAGAGAGCCTTTGAAATTATTTCTACAACTCAGCTCACTTCCCATTAATCTGATGGAAGAACTACATATAAAGAGCAGATGCCTATTGAATGGTGTCTGGGTGCCTTAAAAAATATTCAAGCTACCATGTCATGCTAGAAGATTTCGGGGACAATGTAGAAAGAGGCTCATGGAACCCTCAGTTTTAAACTGGGTGAAGTTCAGAATTAGACAATCAACAACTAATTAAAAATCACGAGACTCTAGTTTCCTCATCTACACAAATACCCTAGAATTTTCCCTTTTCATAGTCAAGGTGACAAAGTCAGCAAAAGGGTATAAATAGAGTAGTCTATCTGCACAATCAGATGTAGGGTTCTTATATCCTAAGTACATGTGTATCTGTTTCATGTTACTTCCGTATTTTGTCATTTCCATAGGTCTTATTCTCCTCTAGAGTTGTACACTACAAAATTTCTGTAAAGTCACAATAATTGATCATTCATTCATAGATTCTACAATATTTGTACTACTTTGGGAAAAGAAAAAACATTTCAATTCCAAGTTAGGATTTTGATTTGGAAAGTAATGGTGCTAATGTCAATTCTTAATATCAAGAAAGGGTTTAGAACTAGTTTTGGATTAAATTATCTATATGTGTGCTTACAATAAACACCAGGAATGCTGATAGCCTCTCTGCAAAGCTCTAACTAAATGTTATTGTTTCACTTTTATTACTGAATCTCGGAATTCCAAACATGCTGCTTATGGAATTCAATTTAAGCCTTCTTGCTTTTCCTTCTTTGAAATTTTGCACGAAATACTCTTCAAGGAATGCTCAGCATATTCATTTTGCTTCCTTGTTTAATAATTTCACCTGAGAAAAAGATGGGCTTTTTGCTAAGATGAAAGAATGTGATAATGAAACTTCAAGGGACATAGAGACATGGATGCATTTCCCTTTGTAATAAAATCTCTCTGTATCACCTTCCCCCTTTTGTCTAAATAGCTCATAAGGAATACAGGCATATAATGCTATCCATCTCCTCAATATTCTAAATAGCATGGAAGACCTCTTGTGACATGACTTCTCTGTCCCAGAAAAGAATGCCATCGCCCTAACAGCCTGAGAATACTGACAAGCTCCATTGGTTTGGATCTTTTTTCATTAGACCGGTAGTTCTCAACCAGGAGAAAATGTGAGTACTCCCTTCCCCAGGGGACATCTGGAAGTGTCTGAGATGTTTTCTCTTGTCACAGTTGAGGGAGACTGTGCTATTGGCATCCGGTAGGTAGCAAGCAGATGTGCTGCTAAGCATCTTGCAATGCCTGGGACAGTCCTCCATAGTGAAGGAAAGCCCAAATTGCCAGTGGTGCCATGGTTGAAAACTCTGGAAAACTCTTTCTGGTTGTTGTTTTCTTTTTAGCTATTTAGTTTTTAACTATTATCCTTAAGTAGTTGTACAAAGGGGCTTCAATTTAACAGGTCAGTTTGTGAGCACAATGCATCTTGATCAATGCATTCCTTTCATCTTTCTTCTCCATCCCTCCCAACTCTCCCCCCCATCCTATCAGTTTCTGTACTTCCATTTTCACATCCATACATTGACTGTGATGACTACATTTTTTGCCCACCCTTCTTCTCTCTACTTGTCTGCCCTCCTCCTCCCCCCACCCACGACTCATATTCCAGTTTCCCGATGCAAAATTCTTAATATTGACCAACATTCTGAACAGTGCTGTGGGATAGCTAGGGGAGATTTACAGGGAAGGTAAGATGAATATGCGTTGGGTAAGTAGAAGGACATTCCTGGCAGGATACAATAGTCCTTACACAGCTAGGTACCACGAACATTGAGAAAGAGAACACACCACGGGGTGTGATGAGGCCTAAGGTATTGAAGTTAGATTTGGGAGGATGGAAAATATCTAATGCTAAGGAACTGAGTTCTATCTTTATATTAAGCCTTGCAAATATGTCAACTTTAAGATATGAAATAAGGCGTAGTAGCCTTGTACTAGTCATTAAAATGTCATTTAGCCTGGCAGTGTTGGTGTCTATAATCCTAACTACTCAGGAGGCTGAGACCTCAGGAATGCTATCCAAAGCCAGCCCAGGCAGAGAAATCTGAGATTCTTTTCTCCAAAAAACTAGTTAGACAATGTATGTGAATTAATGCACCTTCTATCTGGCAAATATCATGTAACCCTTTTATTAATTACAATAAAAATAAATAAATAAATAAAAAAGAATACCAGTAATGGGATTTAAAAAAAAACTAGTTAGAAAAAGGCAGAAGTGAATGTTTGCTAGAGCACTAGCCTTGAGCAAAAGAAGCTCAGGGACAGTGCCCAGACCTGAGTTCAAGCCCCAGGACCTGCACCAAATACATATATACATACATACATACATACATACATACATACATACATACATACATACATTTAATGTTATTTAAGTTATCATAACAATGCAAATATATGACAGAAATTAAAACAGAGGATGGAGGGGATGGCATTTCAAAGAATGAAGAGCAGTTCCTCAGAGTTTGGTGATGACAATGCAGGGATGTGGAGGTAGGGAGCTGAGACTCAAAAAACCAGGAATGTATGGAAGCTGAAGTTCTGGCTAGGACATGGGTCAACAAGTACATTAGTGATAAGAGCTGAAAAGGGGCACACCTAAATCAAACCGCAGAGGAAACTTATTCAAATTAACTAGAAACAGAAATAATTTATTATCTCTCAAATAATTTATTATCTGCTTTCAAACTTTTCCATTGTATTTCTCATCTCTAATGCTTTCCCTCTTTCTTCATTCCTCAACTATGACCTGGCTTTCAATTCCAACCTCCTCCAAATAGCATCATTCTTACTGATACTTTCCTGACCACTACACAGCCAGAATATAGAAAACAGCCTCAATATTCAGAATAATAAACACTGATTGGAACTTATGGAGGTATGACTCTTTACAGATAGGAGATAGATTATAGATTAGAGAGATTGACAAGAACATGAGGTCAGAAGTCTTTGTAATAAAATACTATCTTTCCATCACAATGAGAAAGTATCAGAAGCTGGAGACCAGCAGCTCACACCTGTAATCCTTGCTACCCAGGTGACTGATATATGAATATAATAGTTCAAAGCCAGCCCTAGCAAGAAAGCCAGTGAGACTCTTATCTCCAATTAACCACCAAAAAGCCAGAATTGGAGCTAGGGATCAAGTGGTAGAGCACTAGTCTTGAGCAAAAAGTCTCAGGGACAGTGCCCAGGCCTTGAGGTCAAGCCTTGGAAATCCAGGGCTTGAACTCAAAAGCACAAAAGACAGACAGACAGACAGACAGACAGACAGAGCCACAACTTATTAAGAGATGGGGCTTATCTTCACTCACGTTTTTGGAGAATTACACTACATTATGGGATGACTCTGTTGTTTTGGGCTTGTAGCAAAACATCCTGGTGAAACGTGTTTACATCATGACATATAGAACAAAGAGAAAGAGGAAGAGACTGAAGTCCCACAATCCACCTTGACAGCATACCTCAAATGGCCTACAAGCCTCCTACTGTCCCCTACAGTGTGAAGATACAACCACCTCCCCAGAGCACTGCCCTGATGATCAAGTTCGTAAGATGTTTAATACCTAGTACATAACAGAAATATGAAAGAAAGGTTGAGCTAACTCTGCTTCTGACATCCAAAACTAGGATTTTTGCAATGAGACAGTAGACCCACAAGTAGAGTGAACAGCTAAGCTCTAGCATTTCATGTGAATGGCATCCAGATTGAAAGAGGAAGAGCAAGTCTGTTCCTTCACAGACCTACAGGATTGTGGGGATGAGACAGTCCAAAGAAGTGCAAAGGAGGGAGATACACATTCCACTGTTCCTTTAGTGCTGCTTTCCACAAACCCCTCAACAGTTAGAGGTAAGAGAAATAGGGTAATACCAAGAAAGGATAATGTTTTTCCAAGATGACCTAGGTTTCCTTGTCAGTTTGATAGGTTTGTACAGTAATTGAGAAGGTATTCAGAGAGAATCTCCATAACACTGAGCTCCAAACAAGCAGACTTCCCTGAGCTGAGGCTAAAAGACAGTTACAGCCAGACCTCAAAGAAGTTCCTCTGAGAGCTAAGTCCAACACAGTGGGAATGACCATAGTGTGCCTCAGGCAAGAAATCAGCCACCCACATTTGCCATCTATGTCAGCTGAGCAAGCCCCACCAAGGTAAACAAGCAAAGTATACAGCATAATTAGAGAGGGCATGGAGCTGGGTAAGAAGCTGGGCAGTCTTATCCACCAAGAGATTCAATGTGATCTAGGAGAGCGAATGGGACTCAACTCTCTTAGAATTAAATCAGAATTAAATAATTTTCCCCTAAGGGGAAATTTGGCCTTCTTAGCGACATAATAAAGGTATTTCATTTTTCTCTACATACGCAAGTTACGCAGAGCGTTAAATTGCAACCATGCCACAAGTGGCATACATACCTTTAATGTTTAGCAATATGCCTGCTCTACGGGTAATCTAGTAACTAGATTAGATAGGTTGGGTTAAGAGAGAAGATAAGGCCACAGGATTCAGCAATTAGGAAAATATCTTCTTTTGGAAGAGCAATTTTAATAGAGTAGGAACAGAAACTACAGTATGTTCATCTACCTGGGAACCAACATCCAACATGCACAGCTCTTATTTTATGTACATACAGAAAAGGTGTGAATAGAATAGAAGATGAGTTTCTCTATACTTCACAGTCAAGGCACAGTATTATCACCCGTTGAGCCAAAGTAGACCCCGGAGGGGGGGGGGGGAGTTTAAATCCTATTTCTGGAAATGGGCCATTCATTTCCAAAGCAATTCTCTTGATGAGAATGGGTTGTTTTTTCAAACATGGTATGGCATTTAAATATGAAAAACCCATGCATCTCAAAGCTATAGCCATGAATGCTCCATTTAAAAACAATCACAAGAAATATGAGTTCATTGGCATACCCTAGAGGTGTGGTTTTAAAGTGAAAGCTTTCACTGACCCCAAGCTGGAAGAAACTCTTGATTTTTCACAACCTAATTTCTCCTTTCTTTCCTCAGATAAGGTTTGTGGTTCACCTGTACTCCTGAGTTCAAGGGGTTTTTTTGAGGACCACTGCACTGTTTTGTTTCTTTCCCCACAGGCAGAGCAAATCATTTCGCTAGTGGCAGAGTAGTAGTTCTTGGAGAGCTTGTGATGGCACAAAAATAAATCCACTTCTGGGTATAAACCAAGAAGCATCGAGAATAGTCATCAAACAAATGCTTGTGTACAAATATCCATACTAGCACTATTCATCATAGTCAAAATGTGTGGTGCAATCTGAATATAAAATATTGTGCATTAGAGCTCATACATTAAAGACCTAAGCCCTGATACAAGCAGTGTTCAGAGGTGGAGACTGGAAAAGTGATTGCTCTCATTAATGAACCCCCAAATCTGTAAATGATTGGGAGGTGATGGAAGTGTAGAAGGTGAAGCCTGGTTGGAAGCAGTAAGTCACTGATGGGCTTGTATCTTAAGGACATAGCTTGCTCTGGCTCTTTTTGTTTTTGAAAGTTCCTGACTGCTAGAACACAAATCATTCTGTTCTATCATGTCCTCTCTGCCATTTCAGAAATCCTAAGCACAATAAATCTTACCTCCTCTTTAAATTGCTTCTCAAAGGTACTTGTCACAGTGACAAAAAAAAAAAGTCAACACAATGTGGAAACAGCTAATAGATAAAAAGTATACTCTAAACTTACAATGGAATATCATTCACCCATGAAAAGGAACAAAGTACTAATAATGCATGTTACAACAATGTGGGTGACTCCTGTAAATATTATACTAACTGGACACCAGAGGCTCACACTTGTAATCCTAACTACTCAGGAGGCTGAGATCTGAACAGCCTGAGCAGAAAAGAACATGAGACTCTTATCTCCAATTATTCAGCAAAATGCCAGAAATAAAGCTGTGTCTTAAATGGTAGAGTGCCAGCCTTGAACAAAGAAAGCTAAGGAACGGTGCCCAGGTCCTGTGTTCAAGCCTCAATACCAGCACAGAAGAAAAAAGAAACCAAATGTAAAGAATTATATATTGTATGATTTCTTTAGATGAAAGATCTAGATTAGTTCCAGAATATTTACAAACAAAAGTACATTAAAAGCCTGGCACAAATGGCTCATGCCTATAATTCTATTTATTCAAGAGGCTGAGATCTGAGGGTTGTCAAAAGTTCATGATATCCTTATTTTCTATTAACCACCAAAAGGTTACAAATAGAGGAGCTGTGGCTCAAGTGATAGAGTGCTAGCCTTGAACAATAAAAGCTCAAGGACAGCACTCAGGCCCAGAATTCAAGGCCTAGGATTCACACCACACACACACACACACACACACACACACACACACACACACACACACACACAATTAGGTTACAGTAGATTGTCTATGGCTGGGGAAGTAGAATGGAGTGAAAGGATTATATTAGACACAGAAGTAGTAGGTGCACAATACTGTATTTTATGTGTACTATATTAGGTGTACCCACCTCAATTTTTAAAAGAATACTAAAGGCCACTGAAAAGTAGTCCTGATAATGGTGGCTCCCGCCTATAATCCTAGCTAAGATCTGAGGATCGTGGTTCAAAGCCAGCCCAGGCAATAAAGTCCATGAGATTCTTACCACCAGAAAATCAGAAATGGAGATGTGGCTCAAAGTGATAGAGCACTAGCCTTCAGCAAAAGTGCTCAGGGACAGTGTCCAGGTCCTGAGTTCAATCTTCACAGCTGACAAAAATAAAAATAAAATAGAATAAAGTAGCCCAGAGTGAGAATGCATGTCTTCTAAACATCCTGAGAATATAAACATCTTGAAACTGTGTCTCACAAGATTATCTATCCCCTGAATAAGCTAGCATTGTGCCCGGCATAGAGATATACCATACATGTCTGTAAACTACATGATTGGCTAAATGTGTTTCCAGGAGTGTATAAAGTATTTGTGGTAGGCAGATGCCAGCTCTTCCCTACACCCCAACGGCAGTTGTATCTTATCTGGTGATGACTCCCTCTAGGGGCTACAAAGCTTCTGTGGGCTAGAAAATCTTTTTCTCTATCCCAATACTTGGAGATTTCATAAGGAATCTGCTATTCTTTTTTTTTCTTTTTAATCCAACTTAAAATTGCATTTTTTGCTATCCTGGTTAAAATGCAACTGATTGAAATATCCTGCCTGGAGAAGGGGTGATGTCAGCATCTTATTACCAGAATTTTCCCTCTTGTAAAGGCTCTCCTGTTCCTACAGAGAACATTCCAGTTTAATGTTAAGTCCTTTAAAAATGCAGGATGGCAACTAATTGCAAGGTGAAAAGAAAATAGCTCAGTTGTAGTACAAGATGACAAGCTTACTGAAACCATGAAATAAAGTTGAATTTCCTAACAGAAGTTAAATCTGTATTCCCAAACCCTGATTCTGGGCTGCATTTATTTTGTAACTTATTCATTCTCACAAATCCCCAAGTCTCCTTCCTAGTACTCTTGCTTTTTTAGTGCCATACTGACTTCTAGGTGAGAGGACTTCAGAAGGATGTTTAAAGTTTTAAATATTTTATAATACCTTGGCACTCTCCCAAACTAAGTTGTAAGAAGAAAATAAGATACAGGGGGAGGGTTTTGCCTTTTGTTTCAGTGAGGTGACACTTTCGGAATCTGCACACAAGTTTATCAGCTTCATCAGAGAGAAATCAGCTACCTAAGGTCAGATTGGCCATGGAGGCCTAGCTTCAGTGTGAAGAATATTTAGGCACCAGTGGCATGTGTGCTCTTGGCCTCTGCTGACACAGTCTAGAAGCTTCCAGCCCTTGTTAATACAGTGTCTAGGTCAATCCTGGCAGTGGCTCTCATGGTGAAATACAGGGAGGATTTTTGTTATTTCATACCTTTTCAAACCCTTTTCCAATTTGGTCTTTTCAGCAACGAGATGAGTGGGGTAGTTACTGTTACCTCTATTTTTTTTCCAGTACTGAGGCTTGAACTCAAGGCCTAGGCACTGTCATTGGACACTTTTTGCACAAGGCTAGTGCTCTGCTACTTGAGCCACAGCACCACTTCTGTCTTCTTCTTACTATGTGGTATTGAGAAATCGAACCCAGGGCTCCATGCATGCTAGCTGAGCACTCTTACCACTAGGCTATGCCTCTCTATTTTTTAACTCAGAAACTGAGGCCAGATGCCTCTGGCTCATGCTTGCAATTTTAACTATTCAGGAGACTGAGATCTGGAGATGGCAGTTCAAAGCCAGCCAAGCAATTAAAACCCCTAAGACTCTTATCACCAATTAGCTACCAATAAAGACAGCTCTAACAAAAGTAGAGCTGTGGCTCAAGTGACAGAGTATTAGCCTTCAGCAGAAAAGCTCAGGGACACTGAGTGTAAACCTTCATCTGGTACTACAACAACAAAAAAAATCACCCCAGAAAATGAGATTTAAGGCTTTGCAAAGCTTGGTGCAATGTCACAGAGAAGAACCTAGACCAGGCTTACATCCAGTTTTTGTAAAACCAGAACTCTAGCTTCCCTTCTATACTAATGCTTATTCTTTGTTCCATAACAAGAGATGTTCCCCATTCCCACAGACCATCTCTGAATCTTGCTCCTTAGATCTCAACCGCCTGAGCAGCTATAGTCATGGAATGAGCCACCCAGTGAAACTGTTTATTTTGGTTTGCACAAAGTTACTGTGTCTTCAGTCCCTGGTTTCCAACACAATTGACAATCTTAATGAGTGAAAATGCAGCTCCTCTCCAGTTTACCAACCTATCATTTATTTCGCTGCTGTTCACTGAAGTCTTGTCCAAGAACAGAGGGATTCCCACCCTATTCCTTTTGTGAGTTTTAATTTCTCCCATTCTCAGACCTATTTTCCCAAAGTACATTATTCCCATGCTTTGGTTTGTACCCTTTCCAAAGAGGGAGCTGCTTGATGCAGTATGCTGTGCTTGCTAGGATTTCTCTAGCTTATAGATTTTTCTCTTCCCTATAGCTAATAGTTTCATCTCATGGTGCTTCCATATGGCAAAGTGCAAGGCATGTTCCAGCAAGTTTGCTACGTGTGATTTTGCTCAGCCTGCCCTGGGTTATGGCCCTAATGTCAGTGAATCTCCGGTGGATCCAACTGAACAGTGCTAGTTCTAATTCTCAGTCTTGGGACATTGCCACATTTGCTGCTGGAAACACTCTCTGGTCCCTTAACTCATGGACCCATTCTGTATCAACTCTGACCTCCTTGAGTGTCTGGAGGAGGAGTCCCTGGCAAGGCAGAAGAGCACACTGAAGGACAGGCTTCATTCTGTTCTTCTGTGTTATTCCAATGTGGGGGAGATAGGCAGGCATGGAAAGCAGCTGTCTTGTCCTGTGGCTTCAGCACATGACCTAGCAGAGCTCTAGTTTTAGCCACTGCTCTGTCCCCTCCTGCAAATGGCTCAAATATTCTCCTCTACTCAGTCTCCACTGCAGGCCCCATCTCACTCAACCCTGCAGCTTTGTCTTGTGATTCCTGAGTCATCCCACATCGCCACATTCCAGGCTGACCAAGGCAGTTTCTGCTATTTTATTCATCCAATTCACTGTATTTTGATGAAGGAAACCTGAACACAAACATTCCCAGTTATGTATATAAGTATGTATGCATACCCTTTTATCAGAGATTTTTCCCAAACACGGGATTTCTTCCATGTTGCAAACCAGAGCTTTTCTCCCAAGTTCTCCCTAACCTGACCAACATGCTTCCACCTCTTGCTTTCAAATGAACAAAGGCTTTCAGCTTTTTCCCACCCCACAGCTTTCATTTCTCTTCTCTTGATCAAGGCTGTTTACCTTCTGTCACATGCTCGTTATTCACCTTTCCGAGTTCTGCTTTGTGAGGATTCAGTGGCATACCAGCCAGATATAGTAGCCATGAATCTGCAAACATACTATGACTTTTCAAATTACCAGAGAAGTCACAGCCTGGACATTTTATTTATGTATATGCCAGTACTTGGGCTTGAATTTAAACCCTAGGAATTGCCCTTTAGTTTATTTCCCTGAAGGTGAACACTCTACCACTTGGGCCACCCATTTTCAATTTTCTTGATAATTAATTGGAGGTAAGCTTCTCTCTGACTTTTCTGTCTTGGCTGTCTTTGAGCCATAATACTCAGATCTCAGTCTCATGAGGAGCTAGGATTATACACATGAGTCACAAGCACCTGTCCCCAGACTCTTATACATTACTATTTCTGACTTGAGACTACAGTAAGCAGAAAAGGAAGCCGCTCCTCAAGCAGAAGTGAGTTCTCATGGCAAGCAGAAGAATAAGAAGAGGCTGTGGTCACCACTGACGTATCCCAGGTAAGACAATCTGCACGTAGACGAGAGATCTGGGATTCGAGGGGTGATACATAACTGTGGCCAAAAAACAAACAAACAAAATGACCATAGCCTAATGAGTCATCTTGCCAGCAGTCCTGAAGATACCACCAGAGGAAGTAACTTTAGGATTATGTAGGTCTCTAGAGGTAAACTAGGAGTTCTAACTTCTGCATTTCCTGAGCATCTGCTCCCAATTGATAGGCAAAAAAATCCACAGCAAAAGAAATCCAAGAGCCCATACTTTCAGATCCAGAGTACTGAGAATGCTAAGAGAAATTGGTCCGAGCATGAAACTCCTGGTATGAGCTCAGCCTCCTCAACGCCACCAGAGTGGACTGAGAGTAGAGTTCACTAAGAGGTCGTGGCTGGTTTTGCTGCAGGATGCGGACACGTATGAAGAGAAGTAGACTTTCTTGGCCAGACATTGGGTCTCCGGCTCATACTCTGGCTCAGGTGAATGTGTTGACAGGTGAATCAGTGTCTTCCATCTCACATTTGGAGACAGAGAGAGAGAAAGGCAGAAAGAGAGAGAGAGAGAAAGAGAAAGAGAGAGATTGAGAGAGTGAGGGAGAGAGAGAGAGAGAGGTGATTTGGGGGCTGCCATTATTTGGGGTGGACCCAGAGACTCAGATTTAGTAAGGCCAGAAAGCACCAGCATGGATTCCTTGTACCCTACAAAAATCTGCAGAGACCAAATACCATCTCTTGGAAAACAAATTATTTTTAATAATTCATTGGTTTACTGGGGGGTGCAGAGTCCCAGTAGAGCACTGAGGACATTGGAGGAGAGAAAAGCAAATTCCTGGCAGGCTGCCTTGCAGCAGTGAGAAGAAGCTGAGCCACAGAGTCAACATGTCCTGCAGAGAGAAGAGCTGATGGCTCATTGGCCGAATATGGATCATTCACAGGATTCAATCTTTTCCTCTCTGTGTGTAAGCCAGTCCCCACTCTAGTCTAGCCTCTCATGTCAGCTCTAGTCATCCCAATTTGAACTGCTTCAATCCTTTCAGGGGCCCTGAGCTTACAGTGCAGGTTCTTGCTATTCCTAGAATCCTCAGCTTCCCTCCTCTGTCTTGCTTTTTACTTCATGTCCATCCAACCCATGTTCTGACACAGCATCTTTGCCCACGCTGCTCCTTCCGTCTAGAATGCTTCCACAGAGTTTACTGGTTAATTCATTTTCATTCCTCTCAGTTGCCTGCCAAACTGCCAAGTACAGTTCCTTCTGTTATCTTGGTTGCCTTTGTCCCATCTTTAACAATATTGTACCTGCTGACATGAGTATCTGCTCATACCCTAAGTTTTCTGAGAACAGAGACTCAAGCTAACTAATGCCAGCACAAATGTTCAATAAATGTTTCTGAAGGAATAACTAAGCAAAGGGATGAATCTACCTACTTGAAGTAGCTGAAATCCTAACTCAGACCTCATTCCCTAAATAACTATACGATTTGAAGTTTAAGAACTTTGTTAATTCTATGTAGTTGGGGGGGGAGGAAGACTTGAATGTGTAAGGAGAAGAAATAGAGAAGAAGAGGCAAAAGTCAACGGTCCAACAGGCTTTATTCAGGAGGCCGGGAAAAAGCAATCAAATCTTTCTCAGCCTAGCTAACGCAGAAATGGTACACTCCCCTGACAACTAAGGTCTCTTTAAATATTCGGCAGAAAAAGAAAGTGAAGTGGGGTGGGGCAGAGGGAGTGAGATGGAGGCAGGTCAGGGGAGCAGTATTATTTTGACTGAGTTTCTCGGTCTCAGTCGCATCTGTGTCCACCATGAGTGGTCTCTGGCTCTCTGCTGAGAGTTGGGTGCATTTGTTGAGGGGAAGAAGAGAGGAGATGATTCAGCAAGATTGGCAGCAAGATCAGACAGTTCTAAGATATGGCTGCCAAGGGAAAGGTGAGTGTTCTCTGTTTAAGTCGTTCTCTATCAGAATGGCCTAAAACTCAAAATTCACCAGATGCTACTAGTCTGTGTGCCAGTGGCTCATGCCTATAATCCTAGCTACTCAGGAGGCTGATTCCGAGGATTGTGGTTCAAAAATAATCTTATCTCCAATAAACCACCAAAAAGCTGAAAATGGAGTTATGGCTCAAGTGGTAGAGCACCAGCATTGAGCAAAAAAATGTTCGAAGACAGTGTCCATGCCCCAAGTTCTAGGATTGGCACATGAAAGGGAGGGAGGGAGGAGGGAAGGAAAGGGAAGACAAGCCAGAGACTAAGACCAAGGGGGAGTCACTTGGGGGGGCGGGGGTTGACTGAGCAGCTGTTTGTCTTGGGCAGATCTAAGCTCTGGTCACTCCTTATAAAGGACAGGGCAGGAGTGGTTCAGAGTAAAAGGAGTTACTTCCTCTAGATATTCATGCCCCTCTATAGGCCACCTTGATGCCTGAAATGTGTTCGGTGGGGGAGCCCTAAAACTAAGCAAAGCCCAGAGTGCCCAAAGTGAGACTCATCCCCTATGAATGAGAGGTCTATTACACAAGGTATTGATCAACAGTAAGAAGCTTGGAAATTGCCCAGCTATTCCTTGTAGAAAGGAAACTTCCACGCTGGTCTCTTTCCCAGGAGGGATTTGAGGACAAGCTCCTTCCATCCCTTCTGGCCCAGCTCCACCCTGCTCTCTGTCCCTTTCCACTGTGATTTCAGGCAGTCTGTAGTTTCCATCCTCCTTCCTTAAATGTCCTCCAGGCACCCATTCTACAACGTGCTGGCTACTGGGAGCTGAGGGAATAGAAAAGGGTAATGCAGTCTCTTACCCCACTAAGCAGGGGAAAGAAGGAAGCAATAGCACACAACTTTGCAGTGCTGCCTGGGATGTGGCAAGCAGCTCTGTGACTCAAGTTACAAGGGTCCAAAAGGAAGGAGTTTCTCCAAGTCCTGTCTTGATGCTGGAATTGGTGTCACGGGGCACAGTTGTTCTAGAGGAGCTCTGGCCTTGCTTGGGTCAAAAGTCAGGGTAAATGACCTTCTTTGTTTAACTCCTATGGATTCTTCCAGTCTCTCTAGGAAGAGAGGCTGCCTTCAGATACACAGCTAGCTACTCAGCTGGTGGGAACAAGAGGATCTCAAATTTGAAACCAGCCCAGGCAAAGTTACTGAAACCCTGCCTCCAAAACAAAATAGTCGAAGTGGCACTGTGGCTCAAAGTGATAGAGCACTAGCCTTGAACAAAAGAGTTCAGGGAGAGTGCCCAACCCTTGAGTTCAAGCCTCACAACCAAAAAAAAAAAAATAGTCAGGTTCCAGTGACTCACTCTTGTAATCCTAGCTACTTAGGAAGTTGAGATCTAAAGATCACAGTTCAAAACCATCCCAGGAAGGGAAGTTCATGAGACTCTTATTTCCAATTATTCCCCAAAATAAAACAAAACAAAAACAACAGAAGTGGAGCTGTGGCTCAAGTGGTAGGGCACCAGCCTGGAGCCAAAACAGCCAAGGGTCAATAATCAGGTCTCAAGTTCAAGCCCCAGTAACAGCACAAGAAAAAAAAAAGTTTAATCCCACAAATGTACTTTCCCTGTTTAGTTCAGTTCTTTTAACCAATTTCAAGGCTATTGATACCTGCCCAGTCTGATTTCCTTCTCTCCTTATGTTATCATTAGGTTTTCTCTATCCTGAATGAAAAAAGAACCAAAGGATCAAAGAGGTACTCTTAAATGCAGCCTGTGACATCAGGACAGAACTTGCCAATAAGGCTCAAGCCATTGCCCACCATGCTCTGCAGTAGAGACCCCAGACTTCTCTTGTAGAATTCTGGGAGCGAGATTCAGGAGCTTGTAATTTTAACCAGAAAGCTTGACACACTACTTCCGAGTTCCTCAATGGATGCCTCACAGGCTCTTTCTGCTCTTAGCCACACCCCAAACAAAGCTCTTCAGCCACTGGGATTCTCAGACACCAAGTATTTCCCACAGTAAGTTTTATCTCCTGTTAGGAGAGGGAGGTTGCAGCAGCATGATAGTCAATGCAGGTCTGTAACTGACAATTCACTAATATATCTTACATATTAACCAACAGGATGAAAATTCAATATTGCAGATTTCACTAAGAGACCTAATCAACCAAAGTGCCTTTCATAATTTAGCAAATTGGTTCCTAAACTATGAAAAATTGTACAAGAAACATGGTTGATTTATGCAGATTAATCTTTGCTATGAATAAACACAGTACAAAAGAAAAAGAATAGTTAATATTACATCTCCTCTGCCAAACCACTTATCATAAACAACTTATTTATCTAGGGATTGGAAACACACTTCCCAGAATTTGAAAGTCTGAAATATTTTTTAAAAATTTCAAGGAGAGGGCCGGGAGTTTGGCCTAGTGGTTAAAGTGCTTGCCTAGCATGCATGAAGACCCAGGTTCGATTCCTTGGTACCACATACATAGAAAAAAAAAAAGCTGGAAGTGGTTCTGAGGCTCAAGCGGTAGAGCTCTAGCCTTGAGAAAGTCCAAGGACATTGCTCAGGCCCTGAGCTCAAGCCCAAGACTGGCAAAAAAATATATATATTTCAAGGAGAGCAAAAAGCAAAGGTATGAAAGCATATTTAATATTGGATTGGCATTTTTATTAGTGATTGAAATAAACAATTAAGTGTTAATAGCCATTGGAGTTATTACCCAGAAAAAAATGAAGACATTAAGCTTTGTTTTCATTTATAATAATTCTTTGTTTTCTTACTTTTGACTTCATAATTTTAATTATTTTTATATTCCTGTGTGTATGTGTGTGTGCCCCAAGATCAGCACACACACACACACACACACACACACACACACACACACTTCCCTTATTGTGCTCAAGGCTGTTCCAGCACCCAGGCTCTTACTTCAAGCCCTTCAATCAGAAGAAAGAGAGGGGGGAGGGAGGGACTAAAGATTACCACAAACTTAAAATTTTTCATACATATCCTGCTATGAAAATGATTTTGAAAGGAATAAGAGCTATAGATTTATTCTATAAGAATGTTGTTGAAACCAAATCGCTTCCAGGTAAAGGAAATATCACTCAAAAAAGATCATAAACCTCCTCAATAGCACAGCCATTCTCTTACAATTTAATTTGTCAGCTTTTATTGGAAAATGAAATAATTTCATTGATGCTGAATATTGTAGCAGGAGAGAGAGGCATCTTCAATGTCTCTGCATTTCTAGCAGCATGGTCTTTCACACCGCTGTGGGTGTGTCAGTTTCCTGCACTTCTGCGCTTCTGTTCCACCTGTTGTAATATAGAACTCATAGATGTTTGGCTTTTTTTTACTTGAAACAGAATATTTGGCAAGCATTCTTTCACATTTCCATGTTGCTAATTTTCACAATGTATAGCCATTTCATAGCTTACAAGAAGGGGCAGGAGCGGGGGAAGGGAAATAGGAACCAAGATATAAGAAAGAGTATCAATGTTTGTGAAGTAATGCACCTTCTATCTGGTGAATATAATGTAACCCTTCTATTACTTACAACAAAAATACATAAAAATGAATAATGAAAAAAGAAATGTCCATTTTAGTTATCTGTGTTTGGGTGCCAATAAATGGTCTCATTTTTTAAATTATAGATAATGGCACAATAAATTTATCTGTGTACATATTTTTCCTGTCATTTGAACTCTTTGGCTAAATCCCAAGGGGAAGTCTATTGGGTCACTGAGCATGTGTCTCTGTCCTTGATCTGCAATACCAAACTTTCTCCTTCCAGCAAAATCCTAAGGCTCAAAGAAAAATAAATCATACAAAGTAATTTTATTCCACACCAGAGTTTGAACGTAGAGCCTCATGTTTACTAGGCAGGCACTGTCCCACTTGAGCCACATCCCTAACCCTTTCAGCTAAGATCTTACATTTATGCCTGAGCCAGACTGGACCAAAATTTTCCTATTTATACTTCCTACATAGCTGGGATGACAGATATGTATCACCATACCCAGCTTTTATTGATTGATATGAGGTCTCATGAACTTTTTGTCAGCGCTGACCTTGAACCACAATCTTCCTATCTCTGCCTCCCGAGTTACTAGGATAAAAGGTGTTGACAGCTATGCCTGTCACCTAAGGGCTCATTTTAGGAGGAGGGAGGAAGGAAGCCAAAACTAAATCAAGCCAAATGAAACAAAGTTTTGTATGGCATGATGGTGCATACACTTAGAATCCCAAGACCAGAGAGGCTGTGATAGGTTCTCAAATTCAATTCCAGCTTGAGCTATATGGTAAAATCTTACCTTAAAAAATAAAGATCTTGTCTTAGAAAATGCAAAATTCATAAAGAAAGGAAAGAAGGTACAAGGATAGAGGGAAAGGGTGAGAAGGAGGGAAGGAAGGAAGTTTGAAATATGGAAAATTATCAATATTAGCCCATTTGAATCAGACCCAAAATAATACCCTGGATTCCCACTCTTAGCTAACTGTGTTTGTCTGGGACTCAGGACCAAGACTCTATCCTAGGAGCCTGAGAAAATATAAATATGAACTAGATATACAGTTCCTAGTTTCCAGTACTTATAAACTAGCATAAATTGGCTTTGGGAAACCTTCATTTCCAAACATAGCACCCATACAACATGTGTAGATATATTTGCTTATCTTGGTGAGGGAGGATAAGTAAAAATGAGATGAGATTGAGTAGATGCTTTTACTTTTCAATTGATTTTAATAGCAAACTTAAAAAGGAGTGGTCAGGCAACACTGATAGCATATACATGCCCATAGGAAAACTCAGATTTGTACAATGGTGAACTGAATCTACTGTATGAGTTTAATACTACAAACATTTTTCTGTCAATAAAACTGACTTGTTTTTTTTAAGCCATCTAAATACTGGCATTGTCCAAGGGGGAAAAAAAGGTTTATTTATTGGTAATTGTTATGAAGCTGAACTACTGAAACTTGTTTGTTGAAATATTTTGACTTGCATTAATGCTTTATGTCCCTGTATTTGAATGAAAAATCCACACACATTAGCCATGCTGGTAGCTCATGCTTCTAATCCTAGCTACTCAGGAAGCTGAGATCTGTGGATTCCAGTTCAAAGCCCAGGAAGAAAAGTTCATGAGACTCTTCTCTCCAATAAACTACTCAGAAAAAGCTGGGAGTGAGTCTGTGGCTCAAGTGGTAGATTACTAGTGTTGACAGGCTCCAGCCCCTGAGTTCAAGCCACAGGAATGGCAAAAATTAAAAAAATAAATAAAAATAAAATCCACAGATTAGAAATGGGAAAAACTGCCCATTACTGATTTCTCTCCCACAATCACAAACAGGTACCGTTTGGTCCCATGGGGAGAAATTTTTAACATTTAGAATTACTCATAAATGAAAACAAATAACAAAAGAAAAAGACGTTTTTGAGAATGAAAAGTTTGCATTATAGTAGACTCCTAGGCACATTCTCCACAGTGCAGCAGTGCTGACTAGATACTTTTTGGTGTGGTTGTTACATATTTGGCATGGATAACACACAGGTTGATATCCTCAGAAAGGCCAAAGCTGGGCAAGTGCCTTTGGTTCAAGCCTGTAATATTAACCACTCAAGAGACTGAGATCTGAAAGATTACAGTTTAAAGCCATCCCAGGATAGAACCGTTTGATAGTTCTGTTTCAAAGTCCTGAGAAACATCAGACACCAACGATGGGAAGGAAGACAAGCTCGTGAGTTGGAAGTTCAATGGCTTTCTAATATGGCCTAATTTCAAGACATGAGAAGATAGCATCTCTTCGGCCCTTGGAGAGAGGGCACACTAACACAAACAACTTTTGTAGCCTGTTGTTTCCTGAGTGCTTTGCCACAAACCAATTGCTGGCAGGCTGCTCTGCTTTGTACAAGCAACAATACAGAGACATCCTTACACAAGTTCATGTGCTGAAGCCCAGCAAGTTGGAGGCCACCCTGAAGTAACACAGAGAGCAACAATGCCTGCCAATACTTTGTTTTGCTCTTTTCATTTTCTTCTCATTTTTAAAAATTATCTTTAAGTCATTGTGCAAAGGAGTTGCCATTTCAATAAGCAGTTTATGTGCCTTCATGAATGCCACCCCTTCAACATTCTCACCCATCTCTCTCCCAACCACCCCTTCCTTTTCTTAATTTCAGACTATATACATTGAATTTTTTACTACATTCTCCCCTACTTCTCTTCTTTCAGTTACTCCCTTCCCCTGGTGTTTATTTTGTTGAACCATGATTTTGCCTTTCTAAGGAATTACACTGTTGGAGTGCTGAGTCTACTGTATTTCAGCATATATATATATATATATATATATATATATATATATATGTGCACACTTGCATACCCCCCAAGTATTTATTTACATATTTTACAAACCAATTTTAGCTTCCAGAAAACATTGAAGTGTTGTCTTTCTGTGCCTGACTTCTTGCTAGGTCCTTTCATTTCTTTGCAGAGGATGCAATTATCATTCTTTCTAATGGATGAGTAAAATTCCATTATGGATATATGCCACATTTTCTTGATCCATTCATCCACTGAGAGGCACCTGAATAGTGCAGGGCAAGCGGGAATGTAAACTTTTTTAGGTACCCTGGAAAGCAGTGTAGAGGGTCCTCAAAAGACTGAGTATAGAATTGCCCTATGATCCAACAATCCCACTCTTGGGCATTACACACACACACACACACACACACACACACACACACACACACACACACACACAAACTAGGGTATAGTAAAGCCACCTGTTCTTCTCTTTGTTTGTTTATAAACTCAGTCATGGGGCTTGAATTTAGGACTTGGGTGCTATCCTTGAGCTTTTTCGCTCAAGGCTAGTGCTCTACCACTTCAAACCACAACACCACTTCTAATTTTCTGGTGGTTAATTAGAGATACAAGCCTCACAGATTTTCCTGTCTGGGCTAGCTTTGAACCTCAGTCCTTGGATCCCAGCATCTTGAGTAGCTAGGATTACAGATATAAACCACCAGCACCTGAATTGTTTTGTTTTGCTAATGTATCCTGTTTCAAATCTAACGGGAAGCCATGGAGCCACCCTCAGTGACAAGACGGTAGCCAGACTCAAGGATCTGCCTGCCCACTATCCAGTCAGTTCTAAGTCACCTAGGCTAAGAGCCTAAGGAAGTGAAAAGACCCCAACAGAGAAGTATAGGCAAATCCAAACTTATTCATAGCAGAAAATAGTCTCTATTTATAAAAGAAATACATCTGCCAAGATACTGGAGTGATCTGGCCAGCACTTTAACTCCCTATAGATAAAAGATCTTTCAACAAAGAGCCAAATCATAATTAGGAAGAAAGCTGTTTGGTGAGCAAACAATCAGAGATGGCTCTAAAAGCCAGATGTTTGAAAGCGTCAAGCTCTGATGCATCCAGGTCAGATGACAAGTTATGGCCATGTCCTTAGCTGCCTCACTAGATGGGGCTGGATGGCACTGTCATCCTTGATGTCGAAAAGTTTTGCTTTTCCTTGCTCCCATGCTGTGTCCTTCTCCTGAAGGATAATTTTTCCTTCAGATGTGTTAAGGACTTACTTCAAGTTACAGTTAGGTTTTGTTTCTTTACATCTCCTTAGCATTAACTTGCCTCCTCCTACCGTATATGCGCGGAGGGCAAATTACTGAGTTACCTCAAGGCTTACAACTATCATACAAAAATTAATCATCCACAAAGGGTAAATCCAGCCTTGTCAGACTTTGGACATGTCTAACTGGGGAGTGGGCCTTTGGAATCAGAATATACATGGGTGCTATGAGAAATGCCCGTACAATTTATTTTCCTTTATAGGATAAACTGAACTGTTCATAATTCTACATAGTAAACGTTTTCTTTTGAGCATAAAAATTTTAGCTCCATTCAAAAATTGTGAATTCAAATGAATATAAACTCTTGAACAGTATTTCATGACTTTTTAAAAATCTAGAATGGGAATATAAAAAAAGTAGATCACCCCCACCCCTATTTTGCCATTAAGAACACCACCAAAGTGTAACTCCATCAATTAGCTGGACAAAGTCTCAGCTTCTCATTTGTACTTTCCAGCGCTTCCTAGCAACCTTAGTTCTCAAGGTAAAATGTCACAATGCACAAGAACTTCAACTTTTATTTCTGCTATTTATCAAGTTTGTTTACTTGTAAAATTGTCTTACCATGAATGACCTTGAAACACATTGAGCAAACAAAAAAGATAAATAATGTATGATCGTGTTGCTATGTGAAACCAAAAGAAGGGACTGTCTTGAGAGCGAAGAGTGGAACAGGATTGCCAAGGGCTGGGCTGAGGGAAATTGGGGGAGGTTGGTCACCAAGTGCAAACTTGAATTTTTCAGGTAAATACATTCTGACAGTGTGGAGACTATTGTTCTTATTATTGTAATCTATACTTGACTTGCCAAGAGAATAGATCTTAAATGTTCTCATCATAATAAAGTAACTATGTGAGATGGTGGGTGTGTTCATTACAACTTCTTTTTTTTGCCAGTCTTGGGGCTCGAACTCAGGGCCTGAGCACTGTCCTTGGTCTTTCTCAAGGCTATTGCTCTACCACTGGAGCCCCAGCACCACTTCCAGCTTTTCTTTATATGTGGTACCAAGGAATTGAACCCGGGACTTCTTGAATGCTAGGCAAGTACTCTACCACTAAGCCAAACTCCCAGCCCCTCATTATAACTTCATTGTGGTAAATATATACATATATATATTATGCATGTAGTCATCTAATATGCCTTAAGTAGCATTTTGTCAACTACACCTCAAAATAGCTGAAAATGATGGATACAAATTCTGAGTTTTATATACAGAAAGTAGATTTTTGTTGCCCAGGACTAGGGAAAGAGGGAAATGGAGAGAAGTTACGAATGGGTGGAAGATTTTGTCAGGGGAAGTGAAAATATTCTGCATTTTAGGTAGTGGTAGTGGCTGGTGAATAACTACTAAAAGCCAGTGAATCATGATTAAAATTCACTTTTGAAATGCAGCTTTATGTCATATGAATTATGCCTCAATAGAAAAAATTAATTCAGAGTAACCTGGAATCTTACAGTTTGGTGTCATTCCTTGCCTATGGGCAAAAATCACAAGCATAAAGATAAGTTACTCAAACAATGTTGAAGTGGAACAGATTTTAGGCTTTGAATTAAGTAGATAGCAGATACACTGTGAAGATTTGAACTTCCATCCCCTCTCCCAAGGAACCAGTAACTGACAGCAGTCCAGCTACCTGCGTGCTTAGGAAATTGTAAGGGGAGAAAATGTCATCATCTGTCCTCAGGAAACAAACCTGGTGACATCTCATGGATTACATAAACTTTGTGATGGTTCAATTTATGGCATGAACTGAAGGTTTGATCTACCCTATTACCAATACCCACTGACAGGGACCCATCTTTCCCCTTCCATCTTGCAAATTCTAACCAACTTCACTGGACAGATTAAATAAGAAGTGGCTGTTACATTGTGTGGTCTGTAAATGCAATTTGTGTAGAGTTTCGCCTACCTCTCCTCCATTCAACTCCATAATGATTTCAGAAATTCCTTTATAGAGGTAGTATGGTATGATTGATTTTTTTATCTTAAACTATTTAAGACTTTAGTTTAACTAGTATTTTCTCTTACTGATAACTATACCACTGACTAGATAAATAAAAGAACTTTATTTGGGATAATATCCTGGTCCACATTCAGGACCTGAATCTGACAATAACCTTCTTGCTGACGTGAAAAGACAAAGCATCAGACAGCAAGACTAAAGAGGCAGAGAGATCTAGCCCAAAGGGGTTTTTGAACATCCATTCTCTGCTGGGAGCATAGTGGTAGAGTGCTTGCCTAGCATGCACAAAGAGGGTTCAATTCCTCGGTACCACATACTCAGAAAAAGCTGGAAGTGGTGCTGTAGCTCAAGTGGCAGAGCTCTAGCCTTGAGCAAAAAATGTCCAATGACTGTTCAAGCCCCAGTCAGGACAGGCAAAAAAGAAAAAAATGTGTTTGAAAAACATAACATCCATTCTCAATATGAGATCTTAAAACATTCATCCCTTAATCTTGTGAGTGTCTTCATCCATTTATAGGGCAAAGTCCTTACTATATTTTGAAGGCACCACCTGGCCCCCCTTTTTAATATCCCATAATGGGAATTACATGTCAACCTGAGTTTCAGATGGGATCAATCATATTAAACTATAGCCTGAGAGTCTGGCAGGCATTGCAAGTGTGCTGACTTCATGGGCCTTTGAGAAGAAAACCAACTGACTCTATGTGAACAAACATAGATGCAAGTATATTCTTCCTGGCCAGCCAGCCAGCAGGAAGAAAAGTAATGTGCATATCACAAAGAGCAGCTAGGAAAATATGGGGGTGAAGAGCCTTTTAATGGCCATTTTCTGATTGTAGAACATGAGCTGCAATAAACGTTCCCTGGCTATGCAATCTATTCACCTGACTGTGTTACAGACCCCACCATCAGATTCACTTGCAAATTCAAAAAACAGTCCGACCACAGAAAGCCTGCTCTCCACTGGTCAGAATGAGACAGAATGAACCTGGAGACATCCCTCATGGAAAAGGTAAACGACTACAAATTCACATCTTGATTTCCATTAACATGCCTGCAGAAGTTCTCCCTTGATGTAGCTTCTCCCATTGTCTTGGTGAAACAACTTGCTAAGACCCAGAGGGAGGGTCAAGGAGAGGAGTATCGATTATCTATGGCCCTCTTTAATCTATCAGATAGGTTGCTAGACAGCATCCACACTACTTAAATATTTACTGTTTGCTTAGATCCAAGGGGATGAGAAATAAAGGACAGAAACAAACAGCATATAGAATAGCTTAGGGTTCTCAGAGGACAAAGCTTCAGAGGAGCTGGGTGGGGAGACCAGTACCCTCGATTGCGTTCATTTCCGTAGCTATAAGAAGTAATGTAAAGAGGACTATGAAGAAAGAAATGTATGACACCTGTAAAATGGAGCAGAGGCATGGTGCACTGTCTACTTCCTTGGATTATAAGGATTGAAGAAATGTCTAACACCGAATGGTCAACATATGGTAAACACCTTATAAAAATTCATCATCTGGGGCCAGGAGTTTGGCCTAGTGGTAGAGTGCTTGCCTAGTATGCATGAAGACCAGGGATCGATTCCTTGGTACCACATACATAAAAAAAAGCCGGAAGTGGTGCTGAGGCTCAAGTGGTAGAGCTCTAGCCTTGAGAAAGTCCAAGGACAGTGGTCAGGCCCTGAGTTCAAGCCCATGACTGGCAAAAAAAGTTCATCATCATGCTTCATGGAGTACAGTGACAATTGTAATAGACATCGCTATTGAACTCTTCAGAGGCTGAGTTTGAGGAGTACAAAAGGAAGGAGAAAGGTATTTTTCAACCACAGGGCTTCCTTGATAACCAAATTAGGATTGTATTCAGGGTTGTCAAAGTAGGTAACTTTCATTTGGAGGTGGTATCTAATTAACATATCATCTAGAAGGTCTCGGGTCTCCAGGAGTCAGGAGAATGGTCATAGTTTCATAAAGAATGGGTGACTGAGGTAACCCCTTACATAACACTGACTACTTGTCCTGCAATTCCCATCATTGCAGGGAGATTTGGGGAGTCTGGGTAGCATAAGTAAGTGGCTTTTCATGTATTTCTCATAACTGTTGGTGCCAGCCTGGTGTCAAAACCTACCTTCTGAGGTACACTATAGGAGTCTCTGATCCTCAGAAAGAAAACTTTCTAGGTTCCATCATTAGGGTTTCAAGGTCCTCTCGACCTTGGCATTGTTGCTCACTTTAACAAAGGAAGACCACTAGTATGAAAAGCTCACATCATAGTGATTCTATGACTCAGTTCTACCAGGATACCAGAAGCTGGTTCTAGCACATTGCTGGGTAATGCCTCAAAGATTAGACTCCATGATAATCTTCAGTAAATGGGATGTAGATGTTGGAACTGCCTGGGCAGGATATTGGGGATGAAAGTAGGAGATTCAGGAAAATGACAATGGTAGTGTGGACCTACTGTATTAGAGCTGAAAACTCACCAAATGGGCATAACTCAGGAGGGTTCAGAGATACTCTAGCAGCACAACTCAGAATACACTGATAAGAAGTGGTGTCCTGAAATCTCTGAGATGCTCCAATTAGTTGTTGTGTGAAGGCTGTCATTGAAAAATGAGATAATCTTCCATTAAGCTGAGCTCTGCACAAAAAGTGGAAGTAATGGGATTGTAGAATGGAAAATTACAGTGCTTAATTGCTAAAGGCAGGATGGATGTATTATCATACCAGTCAGCAAGACACAAGTGGCAAACAGGTAACTTGGTCACTTGAGTCCTGCAGAAACCATAGTGCTGCAAAGAGATAAGTAGATATAGAACAGAATAAGGCATGACTTAAGTCTAATAACCAATCAAACAAAAGTTGGCAAATCGTAGCCTACCTCAAGTTCAATAATGGAAAACAATGGTCCCTTGTTCAGTTTCTAAATTTGAGTTAGGAAAGAGACCCAGAATTAGAAACCATTGAATTACAAGAAGTTAATGTCTGCTTAAGGCAGGAACCACTGTAAATATATTCTAGCTCATTTTCCCCCAAACTTACCCAATTGTAGAGAAACTATAAACTGAGGAGTATCTAGGGCTATGCTACCTAAAATGCAATCACATACTTTGCATTCTTTGGATGGAAGATGGGCAATGGAGGCTAGATGATAAATGCAATTCATTTCGTAATTTATTTCTCGGTAGAAATTCTTAATAGGTGGCAGAACCTTTACATTGATTCCCTGGCTCGAAGAGAAAGAGTCATTGTAACAGGAAGACCTAAGTGAAATGTCCTGAGATAATAACCCTAAAGCAATGGCCCACCCCAGATACAATGGCAATCCTTAGAGCCATGTTCTAAGACGTAAAGCATGGAGTGGTGGCAATTCCATCAAGTCACCTGTCTGCCTGCCCACTACAGAACCAGATGGGTCATGACAGGGCACCATGGCCTAACATAAATTTACATGCATAACAGCCCAAATCTCAGTAGTTGTGCCAGATGTAATAACTTCATTAGAAGCGATCAGTACAACCTCTGGCACGGGGTATACGGCCATTCATGTAGCAAGTCCAGCCTTTTCCACCTTTGCCAGTAAAACCAAAAGCAGTTGGCTTTAGTCAGGCACCAGTGGCTCATACTTGCAATCCTAGCTACTCAGGAGGTTGAGATCTGAGGATCAAGGTTCAAAGCCAACTCAAGCAGGAAAGTTCATAAGATTCTTATCTCCAATAAAAACCACTCAGAAAAGGCTGGAATTAGTGCTATGGCTCAAGTAATAGAATACTAGCACAAAGAAGCTCAGAGACAGCTCCCAGACCCTGAATTCAACCCCTAAGACTGGCGAGAGGAGGAGGAGGAGGAGGAAGAGGAGGAGGAGGAAGAGGAGGAGGAGGAAGAGGAGGAAGAGGAGGAGGAGGAAGAGGAGGAAGAGGAGGAGGGGGAGAAAAAGGGCAGGGACAGAACTAAGGAAGGAAGGAAGGGAGGAAGGAAGGAAGGAAGGGAGGGAGGAAGGGAGGGAGGGAGGGAGGGAGGGAGGGAGGAAGGAAGGAAGGAAGGAAGGAAGGAAGGAAGGAAGGAAGGAAGGAAGGAAGGAAGGAAGAAAGGAAGGAAGGAAAGGGAAGGGAAGGGAAGGAAGGAAGGAAGGAAGGAAGGTGTTAAGACAAAGGAGAAATACCTCAAAACATTAAAGAACCTGCCACACTGGTAAGTTTTTAGAGATACAATGACAGATATGCTAATTCAATCTACCTAACGTGAGTAAAAATTATAGTCCCTTGTGATCTCTACTACTATGATAAATAGGGCTCTAACTCATGTATCAAGTGATTGGAAGGTTGCCAGTTTAGAGTGAGATTCAGAGAAGAATACTACTACCTCACATCTCCAGCAGGTGACAAGTCAAGGACAGGGACTGGGAGTGTAGCCTAGTAGCTGAACAATCACCTGACATGCACAAGGCCCTAGCTGGGTATGGTCCCTAGCACTGAAGAAAACAAGCAACAAAAACACAGCATATTGAGTAGGCTGCCCTGCCATATAGGCCACAAGACCCAGTGGCTACAAGGGCCTAAAGATTTCCATAGAGGTAAGAAGGTGTCTGTAGTCTGCTAAGACCCAATAAGAGACTCTCAAGTCTTGGAACAATGCCATGTCTGGAATTAGAGGAATATTTGTCAGGGGACAGGAGAAACCTCATAGAGATAGCTACTAGTAGAAATTGAGTACATGGCCAGAATTGCCTGGAGTGATCCATCAAATCACATGGCAGCAGTGAGCAGCTGGCTTCTATTGCAACAGAAACTGGACATTTGGAATCAGGCTCCAGCAAGTTTAGAAAAGAGAAATAAATCACATGAACAGTTGACATGGACTCTCGTGGAGTTTGACCTTTGCTTTACTGACATGTCTCCATTAACTCACGCAGTGGAGGAGAAAGATGTGCAGACCCAGTACACAGATGTCTCTGCTCAGTACAGAGGGCCAGTTATAAATGGACTCCCACTGTCCTCATATAGGAGTGGCTCTGACTGACAGTGTGAAAAGGAACCCTCTCATTGTGAGACAAGTGGTGACCGCCATGAAGAGACAAAAAGTAAAACCTGGTTCCTTAACACGTCACCCATGCAATGCATGCTTTCAACAACTTTGTCCTAAAATGCCAGATGAGACAACAAGGCTTTGTTTACCCAAGTAGGAACCCCTTGGGACAAAACTAAGCTAAAACTCCTGAGATTTGAAATGGCTATACATGTGACAAAGGGACAGTGTTACCAAGAAAAACTCTCATCTGTATAATGCCCTAAGCAATCCCCAGAATCAACTCCAACAGCATTTGTGCTTTGTTGACTTCAGAATGACTGATTTGGGAGGTTACAAAGCTGAGCATCATATTATTAGTTGTCCAGAAGGTTTAATAATATCTCTGACCTGTGGGCTATCATAACTGTTGCTCAGGTTACTTTGCAGAAACTTGATCAAGGCCGCTTTTGCTAAAAACACTGACTCTTCACAATAGCCTATAGACAGATAATCAATGACTAAAATGGAAAGAGAGCTTTAGCATTCCTGCCTCTGTATGGCATGTGTCCCCTACATTGCCACAGCTTTTGAGTCACATTCTCCTCAGTACTGCATGTTGTCATGTTGAGAAAGGGTCTCACTACAAAGCGAAGTTTGGCCTTGAATTTGCCATGGAGTCCAAGCTGGCCTCACAGTGATCCTCTTTCCTCAGCTTTCTGAGTGCTAAGATTGCTAGCATGGACCACCACTCCCGGCTTGCTTTAAATTTAATTAATTCAAACAAATTGAAGTCTGAAATTCAGTTCTATAGTCAACTGGCATGTTTCAAGTGCTTAATAATCACATGTGACTGGCTGGTGATGACCCCCTTGGACTACTTTTGTCATCACAGGAAGTTCTTTTGAACCATTCTTTGAAAGAGCTGTGGCATTTGTATCCGCAGCCTGAATTGGTACACAGCTGAGAGTGAAAAGGGGTTCTTCATTGTTCTGTATACCTAGAGGGCTGTTGCCCACCTCCACCACACACACACACACACACACACACACACACACACACACACACACACACACACACACACACACACATACACACACCCCTACACTGAAGCCAAGAACAGCACTAGCCCTTGGGAGCACCAGCGACACCTTGTGGCAGAAAAGGCAACAACAATTTTTAAAGATTCCCATCTCTGATACCCAAACCAGTTTGGAGTTTCTAAAACCAGAACAGAAGTAGCCAGAACATCCCTATAGTTTTGTTTTGTTTTGTCAGTTGTGGGGCTTACCTCTGGGTCTGGGTGCTTTCCCTGAGCTCTTCAGCCCAAGGCTAGAGCTCTACCACTCTGAGCCACAGCGCCACTTCTCCCCCATAGTTCTTGAGGACTGCAAAAGTCACTCTCTAAGCAACATGGATTTTTATGTCATTTTTCATAAGTGTCATATATTTTCTCATAAAATTAGACCATCTATTCTGAGGTGAATGCTATTAATATCTCCACTTCAGAGATGAAGAAACTGAGACTTGGGAAAATTAATTTGAGATCCTTTACTGGTGAGGCTGAGAAATGGGCTGTTCTTATATTAGTAGATAGGATTCCAGGCCGTATAGCTTGGCTATTAAAAGGAATATGAGCTGAAGTGAGAGCTGATGGCTCACGCCTATAATCCTAGTTACTCAGGATGCTGAGATCTAAGGATTGCAGTTAGAAGCCAACCCAGGCAGAAAAGTATGTGAGACTCTTATCTCCAATTAACCAGCAAAACAAAGATTAGAAGTAGATGTGTGGCTTACATAGTAGCATGCCAGCTGTAAGCCAAACAATTTCAAGCCCCAGTACCAGCAAAAAACAAAGGAATATAACCATATCTTCAGTCAAATAGTAAGAAAAAATGATGAAATATGATATACCTAACACATGAAGGTAGTATTTGTTCACTTTCTCCACTCCACCTTTTGGGGGAAAGGGGCTACCTTCCTACCTTCCCAGCAAACTTTTATCACCATGACTCCTCCCATCAGTAAATAAGACTTTCCTCTTCATGGATTCCTAACCTCAAAGGAACACATCCAAAGACTACATTTCAGCAAAATGGTGCACATGGAGAATTCATCCCATTAGAATTTTTTTTAATGCAACCAATTTAGAGCCTATGCAAGAGAATCAAAGAAAGTCAACTCTAGATTCATTGGTAGCCATTTGAGAGTCTTTTTATAAATGCTTTAGCTAAGGAACAAAATTATAGTTTTACCTGCAAAGACTTTTCAAGGTCTCCAATTGCCAATTTTTTTTTTTTTTTTGCAACATGGGTGCTGACTTGTGCGGCTTGTCAAGCGTGCTTTCCTGAGCTTCCACCACCTATCAATCAATCATCTCAAATCCTTAATTAGGATCCAGTGACACCCAAGAGAGTGATACTTCCACCGTGCTCCTTACCCTCTCTCCCAGATCAAAACCCATGGAAGCAAACATGGTCCAAAGAACTGCTTCATACTTCTTGGGGAGCTGTTGCAATGATGGGGTTTTAAAGTGTGTGGCGGGGGTGGGGGAGATGTGTGAGCTTTGGAAACACTGAGTCGTCAGAAGTTAGAGCAGTCCAACTCACTGTTCCTGACAAAATGGCTTCAGAGAGCCCCAGTGCAACCAACAACAACTAAATGTTACTCTGAAAAGTTTGGATAGCGTAAAGTGTTATAGGTAAGACCTCCTGAAAAGTAAGTACTCATCAGAAACAGAGCTGGGCAATACCTAAGGGCTTCCAGGCTCCAGCTGTGTCCACAGCTGCTCAGCCTCCCAACTTCCCTGATGAAGCAGCATTCCTGTGACAAGCAGAGATTGTTCTTCATTTCCTCTGACTCAGAAGAACCAGAGAAAGCCAAGGACAGTCATGCAAGCAGAAGTAGTGGGAAGTGAAGGCAGGAGGAGAGGAGCCAGATTGTGAGCAATCACAGTTTGCAGTGGGAAGAAGGTGGTGTGGTAAGACTTTGAAGACAGATGCATAGGTCCTCGTGGGTCACTACTCCCCTTCACCTGCCAGCTTATTTGAATGATATCTTTGTTTTCTGGAGACCCTGCTGGCTGCTGAAAAGGCCAAACATGGTATGGTTCCCAGAATGCTCTGTTCCTCACCCAGGGAGTCAAGTGCAATTAGTTATGAACTAAACTAGTTAACCCTTTCTCCTCTCTCCTAGGAAGTGTCTACCCCTTAGTCCCTGATGCTGAGTGACCCTGGGTTGCTGTGCCCCAAAACTTTGGATCTTCCAGGTTGCTCAGGCTCTACTCCCCCATGCAGGTCCAGAGGGATAGCACCCTTCTGTCTGACCATAGCCTGGGCTTTCTCTGCCACTACCTCTGAACTGCCAACTCACAGAGATTCCTACCCCAACTGTATGTGGTAGTTTTCCTTCAATCAATCTTAGCTGACCTAGTCTCATATTAGGGTCCTCAAAATGTTAAGGGAACATACTATTTCTGCTTGTGAGTGAGAGGAAACAAGATTAATAATTATGTGGAGCCAAAAGACATAAACTAGGACTGTCTTGGACAAACCATGCGTATGTTCATTTTCTCAATAAAAGCTTGGTATTCTGGGGTTTGAGCTTTATAAACTCAGTGGAGAGATCAGCCTCTCTGTGGTTGTTGAGGACCATTTAGAGGTGTGGGCGTGGCAGTAGGGTAGGGTGGGGTTTCACAAGGGATAACTTTCAAAGTACCAGTAATTACTTTGTGAATCCTTGATCCAGCTTTAAAAAACAAAACAAAAACACCTTGAAACCCTCACAAAAGAATACAAACCAGAAAACAAGAAAGCCATCAGCACAACCACATTCATTGCAACCCTATTCACCAGAGCCAAGGCATGGGATCAACCCAGACAAACGGATCAAGAAAATGGGGTATCTATACATAATGGACTTTTACTTGTCCATTAGAAATCATAATATGTTATTTGTAAAGATACAGAAATATCTGGACAAAAAAAATGTTAAGTGAAGTAAGTCAGGCCCAGAGAAACAAAGCTTGCATGTATTCCCTCCTATGTGGAAATCAGAATTAGCTTATAGACTTTGAAGTAAATACATTGGGTAGTATGCAAGCATATTAAATGTATTAACTGAAATGCAGTAGACTGAAGGGAGAACTGAAATAATGTGATTCCTTAGAAAGGCAGAGGCAAAGTTGAACAAAATGAACATAAGGAAACGGGTACTTGAAAGGTTGGAGTGGCCAAGGAGAGCACGATAGACAGATGAAGAGGAGAAAGGCAGAGAGTGCAGTGGAGAAGATAATGTATATCCTACAAATTAAGCAAAGTAATAGAAGGGATGGGTAGGAGAAGGATGAGTGAGTGTTGAAAGAATGACACTCATCAAGATACATTGTAATCATAAACGGCTTTGTTAAATGGCAACTCCCTTGTACAACTACTCTTAAAGACAATTTTTTTAACTGGAATAAAAAAAAGGAAAGAGAAACAACCCCTTGAAACACATTCTCCTGCTCCAAGTTTACCAGCACGATCTATAGCAGATCATCTGCTCTCTAAAACAAGGCTGCCCTGCAAAACTGAGATAGAGGCCTAACACGTTTTTCTTAATGTGGAATTGGAATAACTGACAGTGTTACTTCCCAAGCTTAAAAAAGTAATATCTTGAAATGGAATTTCTGCAATGGTTTTAGCCATATTTTTAAAAAAGCCCATGTCTGAAACTGAGGGCATGACTCAAATAGTAGAGTATCTGCCTAGCATTTGTGAGCCCTTAGTTCAATTCCCAGTACCACCAAAAAAGAACAAAAAAAACATATCTGTTCATCTTAGCAAAGGCAAGAAAGGAACAAGAAACACAAATGAAATATTCATGTTCTAGTAGTAACATGTTAAAGATATATTTCTGCATGTCTTCTTTTCTTATTACAGAAGCTGTAACATTAAGACAAACTCAAGAAAGCACAATGTGAAAACACTAGGCACTTGGCATGAATTCCATCTGTCTAGTGAGAAGAGGGATACGGCAGGCTCTCAGGGCACCAAGGAGCAACCACAAAAGTGGCATCTTCTCTGCCCTAGAAAGTCCGTGAGGGTAGAATTGCGTCTCAAGCTACCATGGACAGTTGCAATTTATCACAGCCCGTCACCCCCAGTGTGTGACCAGATACAGACCCCAGGCTGCTGCTGCTCACTTGAGCTGTCCCTCATGGCCACCATGCCAGACAACAGGTCTCAGCTCACCAGGTGCCTTTTCTCCCAGGAAGTACAGCACACGGATGCTTCTCCTTACTTCAGGCAACTCCTTTAATCCATCAAAACCTCTTCCAGATGAATCTCATCTATCAAGCTCAATATATTTCTTTGGTTTGTGTGCTGGCCCTGGGACTTGAAGTAAGGGCCTGAGCACTGCCCCTGGGCTTTGTGCTTGAGGCTAGCATTTTACCACGTGAGCCACAGCACCACTTCTGGCTTTTCTTTGATGGTTAATTGGAGCTAAGAGTTTCATAGACTTTCTTGCTGGGCTGGCTTCGAACTAGGATCCTCAGATCTCAGCCTCCTGAATAGGTAGGATTACATGTGTGAGCCAAGTGCCAGTTGATAAGTGTATTTCTTGATCCAGCTAGATTTTAAGTCAAACTGTATTCACTCTCTGAACTCTGGTCTTGACTCCATTTGGAGCAAAGAAGAGAAGTTGAAGGTCACCTCAAGACTTTTTCCACATAGGCCCTTGTGGACTAGAAGAGACTTTATATACTTCTGTATCTTCTTGATTATACCTGGGTATGGTAACTCATTCCTGTAATTCCAGCACTTGGAGGCAGAGACAATAGGTTCTCAAGTTCAAGGCCATCCTGAGTTACCCAGTAAGACACTGTTTCAAGTGTAGGCAGACAGAAAGACAGATTATATAATAGCTAAGATGCCTAAGTGCTTACTCTGTACTGAGCCTACGGTAAGAAATTCTATACATGACCATATTTAATCTCACATCCCCATCATGCCACTCCACCTACTCCAGCTCCTACACAATTGCCAGCTGCTGAATCCTGGAGTGGGGTGGGGATAGGGGAGGAACAATAATTACTCATACTTTGAAGGATAAGGAAAGGAAAGCTTAGAAGAAGGAACATGCCCAGGGTGGCATTGAGTAACAAGCCAGGACTGGAATCCAGACCTTTAGACTCCAGAGCCTGTTCTCTTAATCTCTGTGTCTCTACGGCCTCTGTGTGGTTGATACATGAGGGTTAAGCTAAAGAATCTTTGTTATTTGTTTTAATTTCTGGAGTCTCTTAATCTGAAAGGAACTAAGAGATCATTTTACACATATAATTGTGACGAAACTCATCTGTGGGCCCTTGCACCAAGCTCAGCTCTAAGAGCAGAAGACTATGATTGGCCAGGTCTGCCCTGGGGACTGTGTGCTTGTGGGTAGATTCCTTCCCAGGGGAATCACAAAGTCATTGATATCTGAAGCCATGGCTTTGGTCCATCCCAGACTCCCAACGAGCACATCCATTTGCCAGTCCCTGGAAGTGATTGACTATTTTCATGTCAGTCCAAACGACTCACTTCAGAGCACTTCAATTCATAAATAAAGCTGGTCATCTCCATCAGACAGACTAAACGGCCCTCTGTCATTACATACTGCATACTAACCCAGCTAAGCACAAGAGTGTAGAAGAGAGGTAGACACCACCACCTCCTCTGAGTCAGCACATGACTCACCAGCCGTGACTCAGAGTCTGCAAGCACAACCAGACATACCTCTAATTGGATTATCGTGCAAAACAAGTGCCTTCTCAGCCTTCAGGGTGGAGCATGCTTGTAGGCATGCTGGAAACAGGATGCAGTCCACAAAAGAAGAAGGCCCTCCTACAGCCCCCAGAGTCACGTCTGATGTGATAGTCATCGTAAACCACAAGACACACAAACCCTGGAGCAGAGGCTGTAAGGAATGAGCGGGCCCACCTTTGTTTCATTTAACACAACAGTTCTATGCTGCGTATGTCTTTACTAGCAGCATTCCCATCATACAGATGACAACGTGAAGGCTTCTGGAAACCTGGCCAGCCATGCTGTTGGATCTCTTTCCAGTGCTGTTTTATATTCCTAAACCAGAAACTGCATGGATAGGGGCTGGGAGTTTGGCCTAGTGGTAATTGTGCTTGCCTAGCATGCATAAAAACCCAGGTTCAATTCCTCGGTTCCACATATATAGCAAAAAGCTGGAAGTAGCGCTGTGGCTCAAGTGGTAGAGTTCTAACCTTGAGAAAGCCCAAGGACAGTGCTCAAGACCTGAGTTCCATCCCCATGACTGGCAAAAACAGGAAAAAACACTGCATGATACAGCCATCACCAGCACCAGCACCTTTACCTTCCCAAACCTCTGCAAACCCTCGCCTTGTGACATTCTCCTCAGATAAATTATTGAGTGTGTGCCCTCTTTCTCATCAGGACCATAGCTGAAGTAAGAGCTAAAATTTTGGCTCAAGTCAGTACAGCTAAATATGGTAAAGCTGGGGTTAGGAGTCGTGGCAGTCTGACTGCAGAACGCACATAAATCACCATAGTGGTGAAGCCACCAATATTGGAGATGGGGAGGAGTCTAGCTCCTGATTTCACACCCTGTTTCCTCTCTCCGCTGCTTTCTAGGCAAATATAATCCAGGCCTCACCTTCTCTCTAGACAGGTCATCCTCATCTCCCAAGAATAATCAAGGCCACTAAGAGAACAAGGGGTTCCCTAGTCTAAGAGCATGGCAGGTGGGAGAAGCTATCACCTGGGCGATGTCTTTTCTCTCCTCTATCATCCAGTGGTTGGCTGAACACCGTTCACCTCACCATGAGTTCTGCTCCTCTGTGGACTTTCTTTTTTGTTTTTTGCCAATGTGGGGCTTGAACTCAGGGGCTAAGCACTGTCCTTGAACTTTTTTTTCAATGCTACAGCTCTACCCTTGAGCCACAGCACCACTCCCAGCTTTTTTGTATGTATGTGGTGCCGAGGAATCGAACCCTGGTCTTCGTGCATGCTAGGCAAGCACTTTACCACTAGGCCAAACTCCTGGTCCCCCTCTGTGGACTTTCTGCATTCTACACCTATGGAAGTCCCCAAGGCAGGAGTTATATTCCCTCCCCTAGAAGCTCCCAATAGAACTGCATGCCTCAAATACCATCCCATATCTCAGCTGAAGTTCGGGGTCATATTAACCCAAACGTAAAACTTAACTCTATGTTTGGTGTACACTGTCTCACTGGTACCTGCATACTTAGTAGACTTTGGAGAGGAAGAGCTGAGCTTTTCATTGTTCTTCCATTCACAAACAACATCCACTGGACATTACACATCCCTAAGACCTTTGGGTACTCAGACAGCATGAGTTCATTACTGGCTGCTTCTTCACACAGGCCTCAGCTCACACTGTCTTAGCCTCTAGCTGCTTTCTCCTCTTGGCAAGAATTAAAATAAGCAACATTTTCTCCTTGTTCTTCTGCAGAACAGTTTACTTTTGTTATTACTTTGGTTTCTACATCTTTGTCCACACAAAGCAGGTGGTTTCTTGACAAGAAATTCTGGAAGCAGACTCTGTAGTCACCATATTACTCAACAGAGTACACAGTCTATTCCATAATGCATTTGGAAATCACTCCTCTGTGCTGTGCAGACTTGAAGTCTAGAGAAAGATGTATATGATTTGGCTGAGAGCAGAGATGATGAAATGGATAGCATCCTCAAGATGCAGATACCATGGGGCCTGGTAGAAAGCAAAGAGCCCATGGACTCAGCCAGAAGACTTAGGGAGTGGGGGTGGGGGCTATTTTCCTCCAACTAGCTGTAGAATTCAGGCTAATGATGGTGAGTTCCGGAGTTTTCGTTTCTTCATCTACAAAATCAGTGGTTCTCAAAGCTCCCACACCAGAAGCACCAACACTACCCAGGAACTTGTTAGAAATGCAGACTCTCCAGTTCCACTCAGCCCTATTGACTGAATAAGAAATTCTGAGAGTGGCCCCTGCTCTCTGTTTTCAGATGCCTAGGGCTAGTTCAATACATGTTCCAGTTTGAGAATTATTATCTTTAATCAACTTTGTACCATCTGCCCATCCACTGACAGTAGATGAGAAAACATTTTCTAGGGCATGGATACCTAGCTCTAGATGCTTTAAAAAATACTAATGTATGGCACCTAAGCCCAACCAATAAAAGCAGAACCTATCAGGAAGGAATTTGGAAACATTAGTAATACAAGCTCCTCCGTCGATCCATTATGCAGCCATGTAAGGAGCCACAATGCTTAACTGCAAGCAGCCAAATCAATGTGAGTTATTGTCATTGAGATGTTGTTTTCCTCGACAGCCTGTAGTGAAGCAGTTCATGGCCTTTCCTTCTCATCAGGAAAGGAAATGAGGGAAGAAGGGGATGTCATCCTTTGAAAGCAAAGGAACTGATTGATGGCCACTGCTAAGCATGTTGCTTTCAGGATTCAGTGGCAACACAGGAGACGTTTTCTACATGCAATTTCTAATGGGACTTAGAGATTTAAGCATATTTCTACTTCACTATTCAGTGTGCCCTTGATTAATAAATCTCAAAGCAAAGAAGCACCATTGGAGGGGGGGAAGTTAGAGTAAAATAAACAAAATGTCTTTATAAATCACACAAAGATGAGTTTTTACTTGTCTGTGTTAGAAGCACATGGAAAGTTTCTCAGCCTGTGCTGAGATGGTGTGGTTCAAGTGCTGGAAAAAGCACTTGTCCAGCAAGCCTGAATCCCTGAGATCCCACGCCAGTATTATCCAAAAAAAAAAAAAGAAAGAAATTCCTCAGAGTCCAGCTCTCATTTGTCCCCTCTCAGTGAAGGCAAGCCAGATATGTTATAGTCTGAATATAAAATATCCCTAAATGCCTGGAGCCCAGCAGATGGTGCTATATTGGGAGGTGGTGGAAATTTCAGCCTTGCTGGAGGAAGTGGATCTTGAAGGAAATACCTGGCCCTACCCTTTCCTGTCTCTCCCAGCTTCCACGGGTGACTAACTTCCTCTACCGCAGGTAAACAACTTCCTCCAGCCTCTACTTGTAGGGATGAAAAATAATTACCCCCAGACTCAAAATTATTTCCCTTCCACTAGGCAGAATAGAAACTTAGCTTGACTCAAAGATAAGAGTTTCAAACCCAGAAGATACATAAACTGGAAAGAACAGTTAATAAGTCACCTTATCTGAAAGGAACCTCTGGACCATAATTAACAGTTGTTTGTGGTTTTCACAACTGTAGAATGCCCCCCCCCCAACTTGCCTAGCAACTGTTCGTGATTTCTGCCTTTAAATACACTGTGTAAAACCTGACTGTCAACTCCTCCCAGCCTTGCTGCCGAGTGTCTGCGGAAAAGTTCCTTGCCTGGCTCGTATCCCGCAATAAAACCTTGCTGTTGCATTTTGGACGCCTGGATCTTGGTGGTCTTCTTTGGGGGACCCCTCCTCTGGGCACAAGTCTGGGGGCTCATCCGGGATTCCCCCAGGATCCCCACCCAGACCCTCTGAGGCCCGAAAGGTTTGTTGCTTAGTAACCGGTAAGAGTGCTCGCTGCTTGTCTGTGTCTGTGTTGTTGCTGTTTTCACTTCCTCTTTGTAGCGGTTGATTGGTTGCATTTGTGTTTGCAGGCTCTCACTGGGATAGATGTGTCTGGACAGTGATCCTGGAGGGAATGGGAGACGTCCCGATGCCCACTCTGGACAAAGGGTCTTTGGACCTCAAGCCATTTGGGGGCACTGGAAGGGTGTATATCTGGGCAAAGGGTCTTTGGACCCCAAACCATTTGGGGGCACCGAAGAGGTGTCCGTCTGGTTTGACACACTGAGTGGAGTGTGTTTGGGTAGCTCCCGAGTGAGAGTAAGGGGGTGCCGTTTGGTCCTGGGAACTTTCTGTGAAATTTATCTCTTTGGATTTGTTGGTTGTTACCTGTTGGGTGTTTGTCTCTAGTCTACTTCTTTTCTACTCCTTTAAGATGGGAAATAACACCTCTTCTCCCCTAGATCTGACCCTTGCACATTGGCAGGATGTGCAGGAGACTGCCAGCAACAACAGTATAATAATTAAAAGGAAAAAGTGGGTCACTCTCTGCTTTTCTCCCCTCCCCAGGACTGAGATGTTACTGAGTCTTGTCAGAAATGAAAAACTCTTGCCCCGCCTGATAGCAGTTTTGCAGGTAGGATGGCATTGGCCAGCCAGCTGCCAGAGAATGGAAGTCTCCATGGGGAGGCACCCCTGAGAGTTTTCAGGGCCCCAGGTGTCTTCCTCACTCTGACTGCTGCCAGGCATGCCATCAAAATTTGGGGATACTTAAAGGTCTCTGCTTCTGTCGTATTTTATCTTGTCTGGTTTTGTTTTCAAAATTGGTACCAGTCCTTGTGATTTTTTTATGTGTCTATGTCTTTGTTATTTACTTCACCATTTCTGGGCCTCAGGCCTGGTATGGCCGTAACAAGCCCTGGAAAAATAAATTCTAGCTAAGTTGCCTTGTAAAAAAAAAACTTCTTTTTGTTTTGAACCTGGTTCTCACCTGCAAGAGTAAGATTGGCAAAACTGTCATGATTCTAAAACTTCCAGAAAATGAACGGCTGATATTAATTTTGCGTGCTTTAAGATCTTTGAGTATGAATGTGTGTGTGTGAATGAATGTGAGTGAACATATTCAAGGTTAAATTGTCAGCATGCTGTATAGAACTATGGATGAATTTATACTTAAAACACAAAGGCAATTGGGTAAATCTGAGTCTGAACTTCAAGAAAAGTATTATGTTTAAATTTTTCCAATGTCTCAAAGGATTATTGCATTGTTTTAAAGAGGAGATGGTAAAAAAGTATTTTTCTAAAGATCCTGAAATCTGTATTTTAAAAATCTGGTATTGTAATGCATAGAGCTGTTTACATTGTAAACATTGTATCCTGTTTAGCCCAGAGGCATTAGGGAATTTGGAATTTATTTCCTTAAGTTAAAATTTGAAGATAAGTATTAGGAATTTAAATGTGAATTTGTTTATCAATGTCAGAAATTTTACCTATCTTTTAAAACTGTTTAGGTAATCAAATGCTAAGAGAAAGGACAGGAAAACTTGGGATAGTCCTGTGTAACCATCTTTGGGGGTGAGAGGTGAGCTGGCAAAGGTGCAGCTCTGGGTTCCCATGGTGGAAAAGGCCCCAAGGGAGGGTCCACGCATGCTGAAAGATAAGCTGGCACAAAGACTGTTCATTTAAACCTGGTCAGATGGACTGAGTGGACCATCCTCATCCTTTTTCCTTGCAGACTGACACTGAAAATCTGATGGCAAAGTGTGGGTGATGTGATTAGTATTTCTTAAACTGCCCCCTAAAATGTATTAAATTGGGGAAAAGGGGCTTTAAAAGGAATGTTTAAAAGTTTATCTCCTTATGATCTGGTTTCATACTGCTTCACAATTGGGTGTATTTTAGAAAAAGAAGGAAACTAAGTCTGGACTTTTGGTGC
This sequence comes from Megascapheus bottae, assembly GCF_031878675.1. Classification (NCBI taxonomy): domain Eukaryota; kingdom Metazoa; phylum Chordata; class Mammalia; order Rodentia; family Geomyidae; genus Megascapheus; species Megascapheus bottae. Next base: position 481,434 of record NC_143522.1, read on the forward strand.
ACTGATGATGTTTTAGTTCTTGCATTAAGGAAAAACTTATTTGAGTTTAAACTGTTGGAGTTCTAGGCAGTAATCTGAACTGCAGGGAAAAAAAAGCCTCTTCTAAAGGAGGTCTGGAGGCGATGGGAGTGTCTTGAGCCCATAAGGGTTCTTCAAATGCAAATAAAGACTACAGTGTTAAGTGTGTAAGCAAATATCAGTAAAAATTTTAAAGAACATTCGAAATGGGTTTCTGGACAAAATTTGGAATTGAAGTTGTCCCAAATGTTTGTTTCAAGAAAGAGAAAAAAGGAAAATTAGGACTACCAAAATGATTGCTTAATTGCTATATCAGCTTTCTCTTGTAAGTTACTTTATAGCAATTTCCCACAGGCCTCTGGAGAAGGACAGCAATCCTTATTCAGATATGACTTTGGCCCTTACCAAATTCCAGCTAAGATCATGCTTAGAGACTATTTCTATGATGACCACCTTGTTGCTTTAATTGGAATAACGTGGCCTTTTGTAGGACTCATTGATCTGAAAGCTGCAGTTTTGAGCTGACCCGGGCAAAGCAAAGTCCCTGAGAGACTGTGGTGTCTAATCTGCCAGCAGAATGCTGGGGCAGAGTTGCTTTGGAGCTCAAAGTGGCACAGTGCTAGCCTTGAGCTGGAGAGCTGAGGGACAGTGCCCAGGCCCTGGGTTCAAGTACAGCAACCAAGCAAGTGAAATGCCAATGGGACATTTATCCCTGTGTGGAGAGACACTACTGGGACAATGAAGCATCCAGATGCAGTAAGCCACTGCTTGGATGGCAGAGATGGTGTCAGATCCTAGAGTCACTTGTGCTTGGCCATTTGAAATTAATCACAGCCAGGAGGTCATAGAATAGTTTGTAAGCATGCCTTACCAATGTCCATGTCTATTGGGTAGGAACTTGTAAATCATCTGTAATTGTGAGTAGTTTACAATCCTGACCCTCCCGTATTTGCTCAAAGCTCTACCTGAGTAAAATTTGGGTTGAACACCAGCCACAAAATTCAGGAAAGTTTATGAACCTGGGGCTGTGTCCCTATTGATCTGTTTAGGCCTACACTGATAATGAAGCATTATTAGGGTCGCAAGGATTAAGTTCCCCAGACAATCAAGAAAATGCCTTTGCAAATGGGTGTTAAGTAAACTACATTGTTGCAGCCAAATAAAAAGTTTATGCAGTTGTTAAATGTTTTATATGATCTCCAGTTTAGACTAAAATATTGCTCTTAAAATGTAATCCTGGGAACCCCTTGGTAAAATAGGCTCAGCTTTTAGGGTCCCTAGCTAAGTATAGAGACAACGCCCCTGAGTCAGCCTGAAGAAGTTACAGAAAATGGATCTTTGCCCATCAACCCCCCTTAAGATGAAGGGACCAGAGTCATTTTTGGAAAGTGAGACAGGATAAATTAGAGGTATGGAAAAGAGTAGTAACAGATGTGTAAGAGTGGAGACTGCACTTGTGGGGAATGGCTACAGGTTCAAGTCTTCTCTACTTGTGTAGAGAATCCAAGCCTCGTTTAAAGGAAATCTGGTTACTAAAAATTGTCACCCAGGTATTACTTTGGAATCTCAACTCTATACTGCCCTAAAAACCAATGGGGTGCCAGCCTGCAAAAATGAGTGTGCTCAGAAAAAGCAACCAGGAAATCATTGGGAGACTTCACCAAAGTCAGGCCTTAGGGTAAGCTTCTCTAACCAGTCCATGCAGAAATTTGCAGGTGACCCAGCAGGAGGTGTGACATTCCATTGGAGCTGCTGAGAGACAAGGTTGATGCCACCCATCCTGTCCTGCCTGATTCCACCACTCCAAAGCGGCTTCCTGAGAGGACTGGAACTAAACCCTTGGTGGTGGGACATTCTATCTGTTTTTGCAGCCATTATGGTGACTCTGGATGGGTGAAGGGAATTTTCCATCCAGTGCTGAACAGGCTAGAGGTGAGAGGTGCTAAATGTGAATGAGGGCTATAGTAAAATGAAAAAGAGAGAAAGGTTAGTAAAGGTTTTGGAAGAGGAGTTGAAAAAAATGGTTTATGAAGGATAAGAAAGGCTCTGGAAGGAATTATAGAAGGTTTGAGAATGTAGCCAATGGTACGAGTATGTCTTGAGTAAAGTTGGTATGCAGTTAATGCAGTAATGTAAATAGAGTGCACTGATGTGAGGGGTTGCTATGTTTGGATGTATATTTCCTAATTGTGATGGTTTTTCTTGGGTGCAGAACTAGGAGGGCACATTGTATGCTCCTCCAAACCAAAGAATGCTGTCTACCTGAGTCTGATAACAATTGTTGTGTCGCCCTCAGCCATGTGTTATCTCAGCTGGCACTGTTAACCATGATTCAATCCAGTCCTTACAGGCCTTAAGGGGACCCACAAAAATTGCCATCATGCACTGTCCTGGTCATCAAAAAGGGATTAACGCAGTGACCAGAGGAAATAATTTGGCCGATCAAGTTGCCAAGATGATTCTGCCTCTGTCCCTACCCCCCATTTGGTCAGACCAAGCAACTGGGTGCTCATCTGGAGACACAATCCTAAGGCTCTGGAACCACGGTGGAAAGGGCCCTACGTGGTATTGCTGACGACCACCATCACTCTCAAAGTAGATGGAGTCACATCCCTTAGCCCTGAAGGAAGATTATCGTGGAGATAGCTGGAAGGCCAGCAGACATCTCTCCAATCCTTTAAACTCTTTTCTTTTGTCTAGTTAATGGCAATCCACATCTTCCTTGGAACCAGACCTGGCAGGAGAACTTTGGAATCCCTGGGATAGGACCTGAGCTCACCACTTCTATGTCTGTCCAGCCCACTCCCAATCCCCAAGTCAGATTCAGAAGTGTGGAGGTGCGGGAGATGCATACTGCGCTAGCTGGGGGTGTGGGTCGACTAGACATATATGGTGGGACCCCCCAGTTAAATTGAATCCTCTATTTCCCACCTCTAAGTATCCCTTAGTTCCCTGACAGAAGTAGTTATGCAAAACAGGAGAGGACTAGATTTATTATTTCTACAGCAGAAAGGCCTCGTGCAGCCCCTCAGTGAGGAATGCTGCTTTTATGTCAACCATTCAGGGGTAGTTAAACAAACAATGGCCAAGGTTAGGGAAGGTTTGCAGAAATGAAAAAAGGAACTGGAGGCCCAACAAAGCTGGTTTGAAGCCTGGTATAGTAAGTCTCCCTGGTTCACCACTCTTATGTCTAGCTTATTAGGACCATTAGTGATATTGTTACTTTTACTAACTTTTGGACCTTGCATTCTTAACAGGCTTGTGCAACTTATGAAAGAAAGGCTAGGAATCACTCAGTTAATGGGGCAGAGGAACTACTCCCCTGTAGGTGAAATAAACGAGGAAAATGATTTCATAGAACTGATGGACTAGCTGAAGGGGAAAGTGTAGGGATGAAAAATAATTACCCCCAGACTCAAAATTATTCCCCTTCCACTAGGCAGAATAGAAACTTAGCTTGACTCAAAGATAAGAGTTTCCAACCCATGGGCCGGGAGTTTGGCCTAGTGGTTAAAGTGCTTGCCTAGCATGCATGAAGACCCGGGTTCTATTCCTCGGTACCACATACATAGAAAAAGCTGGAAGTGGTGCTGAGGCTCAAGTGGTAGAGCTCTAGCCTTGAGAAAATCCAAGGACAGTGCTCAGGCCCTGAGCTCAAGCCCAGGACTGGCAAAAAAAAAAAAAAAAAAAAAAAAAAAAAAGTTTCCAACCCAGAAGATACATAAACTGGAAAGAACAGTTAATAAATCACCTTATCTGAAAGGAACCTCTGGACCATAATTAACATTTGTTTGTGGTTTTCACAACTGTAGAGTTCCCCCCCCCCCCAACTTGCCTAGCAACTGTTTGTGATTTTTGCCTTTAAATACACTGTGTAAAACCTGACTGTCAACTCCTCCCAGCCTCGCTGCTGAGTGCCTGGCTCGTATCCCGCAATAAAACCTTGCTGTTGCATTTCGGACGCCTGGATCTCGGTGGTCTTCTTTGGGGGACCCCTCCTCTGGGCACAACATACTCACCATTACCATGATGTTCTTAGCAAGCACATGAGGCAAAGGAGCCAAACTTGAAACCATGAGTCAAATCCTTCCTCCCCAAGTCATTCACCCCAGACAACTTGTCACATCAATTTTTTTAAAGCAACATATTTGAGAATTATCTCAAATCTTTCATTGCCTTTCTGTCTTCTCTCTTCCCATTTCTGCCTTTTCTTTTTCTTTTTCTTTTTTGGGTGTGTGTGTGTGTGTGTGTGTGTGTGTGTGTGTGTGTGTGTGTGTCAGGGGGGCTTGAACTCTGGGCTTAGGCACTGTCCCTAATCTCTTCAGCTCAAGGCTACCACCCTACCCCTGGAACCTCAGCCCCACCTCCTATTTTCTAGTGATGAATTGGAGATAAGAGTCTCACGATCTTTAATGCCCAGGCTGGCTTTGAACCATGATTCTCAGATCTCAGCCTCCTGAGTAGCTAGGACTACAGGTGTGAGCAACCACACCAAGCCATTTCTGCCTTTTCTGTCTATTCAGCTAAGCAGCTAGGGATGACATCTCTCTCTGATCTTTCTTTTCTTCATGTACTAAACTGTGGTTCTCCAAGTATAGTCTCTGGACCAGTAGCATCAACATCACCCAAAGAATATGCTAGAAATGCAGATTCTCAGGCCCAGATTTCTTTAACTCAGAAATCTGTGGCAAGAGCTCAGCAATCTGTTGGAGTAGTCCTCTGGGTGGTTTTAATGCACACTAAATTCAAGAAGTAGTGTTCTCAAATATCATTATGAAGTTTTCTCTCACCAGTGTCCTCATATGGCATCCTTTCAAAGCCAGTATTCTCCCCTGGCATGCAGACTTCTTGTTGGCTTCCCTTTCCTGGAATATGGAAAGCTTTTAAAAGACTTTTGTACTTAAAGACTTTCTCTTTGCCCTTTAATGGTTTTCTCAGTTGTCTTCTAATGTTCTTTACCCTGGCATGATACATATGCATTCTGTACATATATAGGATGTTTTATATATTCATTATACTAAATACCCTCTATTTTCATTTTACTTGTCTGTATTTTTGTTCCCCTCCCCTCAAAATCTACTTACTTAATTACTTACTGTATCTAGACTGGCCAGAACTGTCCAATAGTACTTTATATGAACCGGAAATGTTCTATATCCATTTTATCCAATATGGTAGCTGCAGACCATATGGGGTGCTTATTTGAGCACTTGAAATGAGGCTAGTATGACTAAGAAACTAAATTTTAAATTTTGATGTAATTTTATTTGATTTAAATTTAGTCATGTGTAACTACTTCCTACTGTACTGAGATGTCACACTGTCACTTAAAAAAATTTTTTTATGAGGCTAGGAGCAAAGCCTAGTGGTAGAGTGCTCCCCTGGCATGCATAAAGCCCTGGGTTCTATTACTCAGTAGCACATACACAGAAAAAGCCTATAGTAGCACTATAGCTCAGGTGGCAGAGTACTAGCCTTGAGCAAAAAGTGTCTAAGGACAGTGCCCAGGCCCTGAGTTAATACCCCAGGACTGGTATAAAAAATATAATAATAAAATAAAATAAATGTATTAAACAAATGAATGAATCATTCATCAAAAACACTAAGAATATGGCTTAAAGCTAGGAGTGATGGTACATTCCTGTAAAGTTAGCACTAGGCAAGAGATCACAAGTCCAAAGCTAATCTGAGCTACATAGCAAGCTCCAAGTCAGTCTGTGTACATAGTGGGATCCTATCTTGAAGAAAGGAAGGAAGGAAAGAGAAAAAGAGAGAGAAAGAAAGAAAAAAGAAAGAAAGAAAAAGAAAAAGGAAAGAGTGAGTAAAGAAGGAAGAAGGAGAGACCGAGGGAGGTAGGACAAGTTGAATTGGTATGGAGGGTAAATTTGCATTATTCCTTTTATACAAGCTTAGATATAGAGGGACCAAACGAATACTCTGTGGTCTCTTCCTACTGCTAGTGTTCTCATAGCCTTAGCAAAGCTATCAAGAACACTGGACCTGCTGGGAATGGGGGAAAAATTCAGCTGAGAAAATATAGTGAGGTAGCTAGGAAGAATACAACAAACTGCTTGGATTACAAAGTATCTTCACCGCTGACTTAAATTCTCTGAACGTCAACTTCTTCATCGACATAACAGACTCCAATGTTCAGCTCATACGGCTAAAATATGCAGTGTTTGGCAGGTGGAATGTGTTAGCTCCCTTCTATGGGCTCAATGTTAACCAATCCCAGGAGAAATCTGTCTAAATATATCTATCTAAATCTATCTGTCTAAAGCATACCCGTTTCTTGGCTGAGATGTAGCTAAGTAGTAGAGTGATTGCCTAGCCTGTGTAAAGTTCTGGGTCTGGTGTCAGTACTATAAAAAGAATAAAAATTTAGAAATATCCTCACCATTTGTACTTTTTGGACACAAGTGAGTCTTCAATTAACCTTAGCTTAACCCTGCTTTGCCTTTCCAGTGTTCATATGTAAATATGTAATTGCATATGTAAATATGCAATGTCATGCAATAGTTATTGGTTTGGTAAATCTTTGAAAAACTGTAAACCCTTTTCTCAGATGTGCCAAAATTTATTCATCTGCCCAAACTTTCTCTGTTCTTTTTTTTTTTACATAAAAGACAGTCTAAAAATGAGATCCAAGGCTCCTTCCAGTTCTAAAATTGCTATATCCTGTAGTTAAAGAGTTCCTAACAAGGAAGCAGTAGCCTAAATGTGTCATTTTCATTATTAGAAATACCATAGTACTAAATTAGGCTCTGATATCTCAAAATATTCTTGCAGTTTAATAGCGCATGGGTTTCTTCCCTTAACTTGTACCCTCAATCTCAACTTGCCCTCTCTCCCCCCTCCCTCTCCCCCTCTCTCCCTCTCCCTCTCCCTCTCTCTCTCCCTCTCTCCCTCTCCCTCTCTCTCTCTCTCTCTCTCTCTCTCTCTCTCTCTCTCTCTCTCTCTCTCTCTCTCTCTCTCTCTCTCTCTCTCTTCCCCCCCCGCTTCTCTTTCTCTCTCTCTCCTCCCCTGCAAATTCTTCCCCAGATAGAACTCCCAAAGAAGGCTTATACACAATAGTAGTCACTGAAAAATGTGGTCCCAGTGATAGGAGTTTAGAATTAAGCAAGAATAGGGCGAGAGGGAGAACGATATAAGAATGCATTATCAAGTTGAGCACTGTTACAAGTGACTTGCTGGGGGGCTTATACATTGCCCCTCAAAATCATCTGCCTCGTAGAAGAAAGAAGGAAAATAACAGTGATGCACCAACTCTCATCCAGATGTCAGCTCTCCCATACTTCCCAGCTGCGCATGCCTGAGCATTGCCCAAGTATTGATCTGGCCAGAAACAGTGTCTGATTCTCCAGCATCAGAGAAGAGAGGCACAGTACAAGGTTAGAGCCTGCCAGGCTGCACCAATGCAAGCCTGCTGGACATGTGGCCAGATTCGGTGATCATAGTATTGGCAGGAGCAGGAGTAGTTGAAGGGGTGCATGGCAGATGCAATACATTTCTGGTTCTTTCTTTCTTTTTCTTCTTTTCTGACACTTCATTTCTTGAACTTGCTAATGATCCTCCTTAAATTCCACCTGTCCCAGAATCTCCTCCAAGATGATAGTCACTCATACTATCTGCAAAGACTCAATTCAGGTCCCAATTCCTGTTATTGAGCCTGACCCAAAGGCTACAGTAATGTATTTGTCTTTCTCTTTGACCTGTCACTTTAGACTTCCCTTGCCCTTGACCAGTGTTTTGATTAGTGTAGGTTCTTTGCTTGGAACAGCTTGACCTTGAGATCAGAATCCCATGACTCCCTACCTGTGAGAGCCTCTTAAAGCACTTCATTGCAACACTTTCCACTTCACAACATTTCTTTGGGTAATAATTGACTCAATTCTGTCATTTCCTACATTTTCTGTTTTCAAAGCCTCCACCACAATTTAAACACACCAGCTGATTCAATTCGATCATCACTGTTGCCACTGTTTAAGGTTCATAGACACCACACAACCAAGATTCTGCCTCTACCTCCACTTTATCCCAGAGCCCAGCCCCTGAGTTCAAGCCCCAAGACTAGCATGCACATGCACTGTTAGCCAGATCTACCAACGCTACTCCTAAACATATAGTTCTTATTATTGCTGACCAGTGATCTTGTTCCAAATTCCAACCCCAATTATTGTAGCCTCAGTCATCCAGAAAGAAGGTCCTGAGACAAAAAAATGTCATTGCATGTAGCAGTAAAATGGGAGGGAGAGAATATCAGAACAAGGATAAATGTTCAAGGTCATCCTGCAGTAAACAATCTGTGCTGAGCCCTCCTGAAATGACTCTGAGAGGCCGTTGTTGGAGCAACAAACGCAGGGTACATTTATCCATCCGCTTCCCTCTCCATCGGTTAAGGACCACCAGATTTGCTTTCATGCATAGCTATGCATGTGTGGTGCTAAGGGAAGGACGGTGGTGACATATAGCTAGCAACTTGGTAGAAGCTGGCACCGTAGTGATTGCTGGTGTTGTGGCTAGGATGAAGAAGGGTATGGAATGGTGCAAGGTGTCTTTACATTCTCTCTAGGAAACCCTTAGGTTCCAGTTTGGGCAGATTCATCCTAGTAAGTAGTCCATTCTTCTGCTCAACTGTTTCTCTGTATACACCAAAAGTAGATGTTGTTATTCAGGTTTCTCTCTTACTCTCACTCCTCTCTCTCTCTCTCACACACACATATTGAGAAGCACACAGAAACAATTTACAGTAGAAAAGTCTGTTCCCACCCATAGTTGTTTTTCTTCATCCCACCCCCAATGCCTAGTTAGAAATGTGTCTGAATAGTATGTACTCTGTCTTGGTTTAGGTAAATGGAGCAGAAAAAAAATTACCATCTACTAAGTCTTCTGCCAAGGAACAAATCTTTTTGTGTCCCACGTTTTATTTCACTTAACTGGGTAAAATACTGCTTTCCACAAGTACGATCTGAATAATAATTCTCCCCTGGGATAGAAATTTTACTTTAAGCAATTCCAGGTGCCACCGACAATGTATAAAAACATTGTGAATAGAAAATCAATGGTATATGAACATAGCACTTTCTCAACTTTTGAAATGTGGCCACTAAACTAGGACAAACTCTCCTGTGACATAAATATCACATCACCATTTGTTGTTTTTAAGAAGCCAAAGTACTTATAAACTTCAAAATAATTTTAGATCACTGTGACCTAAATTAATGACAAATCAACTGCAAACTACTGTCCCAACAAATAACTGAATTCTGAAGTACTGGATTGTCTGTTGCACACTCTATTAAAGAGGGCTGTTTATGTGGCCATAGGTATTCCCCTCATAATTTCAGGATATGACTCACCATACAGGATTCCTTCCTGTGGCTCCTCTCTTTGAAGTAGTTCCATAGATTATCTGCCCAATGTGCTGAATGGGCAGATATAACAACAATGAAAAAAATGTTTGTGGATCATGGGGCTTGAACTCTGAGCCTGGAGCTGCCTCTGAGCTCGTCAGCTCAAGGTAACTGCACTACTCTTGGGCCTGAGCATTGTCCCTGAGGTCTTCAGCTCAAGGCTACTGCCCTACCTCTGGAGCCACAGCCCCACTTCCCATTTTTCTAGAGATTAATTGGAGATAAGAGTCTCACAGTCTAGTGCCAAGGCTGGCACTAAATCTCAGCCTCCTGAGTAGGTAGGATTCTAGGCATGAGCCGCCATGCCTGGCAACAGTGAAATATTTTTTAAAACAAAATAAAACCATAGCTAAAAGCCAGTGCTATATAATTCTTATATTGTGAAAACACAACCAATCATTTAGTACAAGTCTTGTTTCATGTTTCTCAAGGATAACTATTGGTTACAAGTGAGATTTCTGGCATTAGTAGTGTCACTGATGAATAATGACTGGATTTGGTATTTAACTAAATGAGTTTATACATATAAAGCATTGTGGCACAGTACAAGGGCCACAGCAAAAGCTTGATGATCATTTGGGATTTTTATTATTGCTAAATAAAAGCATATTGCAACTGAAGATCAAAAATTGCATTTGCCTATTTGTGGTTCAAACTATGCAACAATACTTTAAAACTTATTATAAAGATCATCATTGTTGATGTTTTTGTCATTGACTGTATTGCTGACAGTTGAGAATTTACCACTTGGCTCATGCCTCCAGTGCTGCTTTTTGGCAGATAATTAGAGATGTAATCTCACAGACTTCTCTGCCCAGACTGTCTTTAAACCAAGATCTTCCAAATCTCAGCATCCTGGTGTGTTAGGGCTACAGTACCCAGCTCCATAATAGTTTGTTTGATCTCAAATTTGATCTAAAATTTTTCTGTAGCTGATTTTAATTTCTATACCTTAAACATGAACAGAAACAAAACATGAGGTTGCTGGGGCAGATTCAATCAAGCAGTTTGCTAAACACTCCATCTCATTTTAGTTTAATAACCTTTCATGAAGAATTTACTTTCACACCCAAAGACAATGTTTTTTGAATAAAGTTTAATGGGTTTTATTATGTTATTTATCTAATTTCATCTCCTCCTCTGCAAGATGTTTGGAAGAATGCAAGCTACTGGAGATACTCACACAGGTCTTGCTCAACAAGTAACAGGGTTTCATTAACTTCCATACTACAAAAACATAGGATTTTTTTTAAATACATAGAAGTAAAGTAATAAAACATTATCTAGTAGCACATAAATTCTATTACAGCCACTAGGATAAGATCCTTCAGAGCTAAGAGAGACAAAGAAAGGTTAGACTAAAAGGATCTAGTGGAGAAAACATACAAAAATAGAGCAAAGAAAGCATTGGAGATAACAGTGGATTTTATTTTTGCTTGCTTGCTTGCTGAACTTTCGGCATGAGCACCTAGGATAATTGACACAAAAATAACAATCACATTCAAGAGAATCAAATTGAAAAAGCCTTTAAACAATTGAGGTCACTCCGGTAAGTACCCTTTTCTTTTTCAATATTTCCCACAATGCTACATATTATCTACCCATATGTCTATTCAGTCTCACTGTTTAATTATAAAAGTTTACAATCTTTGCTTTGAAGGCAAAGACAAAAATAAGAATATATTCTTTAATCCCTCAGGGCACATGAATATGACATTTCCCAGCAGGAGTGTGTTTATGGAGACTTCTCCTTTTAACTAATTTCATCAATATCATTTGGAATAATTTTGAGGGAAGTGGACAGTCATGGAACATCCAATGCCAAATGAATCCTGCTAATGATGAAACATAGTGTGTTCATTCAAATACAAGTGCAGAATTTTCAGAAGCTCGCTATTATTCCTGGGTTTTTTTCCAAAAAAAGAAAAATCCTGGAAAATTGCAGCTATGGAGGTAACAAGATAGCATATAAACTATAATTCCGACTTGATATAAAAGTAAAAGTGTGCATATACCATGTATTCTAAATAGAGAGATAATAGAAAAGTGGTGGTCTCTGAGAGGACTGAAATGTCACTTGTTTCTTCCTATGCTCTTCAATCTTCTCAATTCTTCATCACTGCCACTGGCCCCCTCCAGAATGTGTTGATATAGCAAGCTGGAAAATTTGCTTTATTTTTAAGAAGATAAGCCACTTGATGCCTGTCCATGACAGATGTGTAAAGGCCTCAGCTCTAGGACCTGGGTCTTACATGCTCACCAGACTCTCCAGGCCACGCATCCAAACACTGACATCTTCATTGGAGGGCTGGCTTGGAAAGACAGGCTTCTTGGGCTTATTTTCAAGAAACACAAGATGCAGAGCTTTGTTGTCTTGTGTCAAAGACTAAGGAACTCGTATTTGTGTTTACAAACTGAGATCTTAAATAGTAACTCCATACCTAGAGCGCCACAAAAGTAATGGGAGGTATTAGGAGGAGTTTTCCAAAGATTTGATGTAAGTTTGGAGTTTTTCCTGTGATACTACCTTTCAAAGTTACAGAGCATGAGCACACACACACACACACACACACACACACACACACACACACACACTTTTTTGTGTGGAAAACTACCTCTACTTTCGTGGTGGATTTGTAGGATTTGTAGGTTATTTTTTCTCAGGCTTAGGTATGCTAGGATATCACACTCAAAGGCCCACAATCACGCTCAGCTATAACCATTGTCTTCTCCTTCCTTGACACATCTAATCAATTCCCCTGTACTACTGTTAGCCATTTACCCCTGAACACTTCCAGAATCTACCCACCTTTCCCCTTACCACCACCTCCTATCCCACATCACCCACCATATTCACTCCTGTACCTCGCTCAGAAACAAAGTCATGTTTCACCTCCATTATTTTGTCAGCCTGGACCTTAATGGGTGGCCCTAACTTTAGATTTCAACTTTCCCAAGTCAGTCTTCCCATGGCTGATCACAGCATGTCTCAGCACAATACTCTTCCACGGTTTCTAAGTGCTCTAAAAACAAAGTCTCAATGCCTGCCATGATTTTAAAAACCCTTTAGGGTCAGCCTCATATTTCATACCTCTCATTTCCCCTACTACCTCACCCCTCACTGGCCCGGGCCCTCTATCATCATGCTCCTCTATGTGAGCTCTCCCTGCTGAAATTTCCATGACCTCTCCCTCTACCTGGCCACCCTGCCAGAACCCAACTCCGGTCTTCCTTTCAAGCTAACTAACCTGTTTTATCCCCTATCACCAACCTGGCCTTAGGTTTGATGTTACCTGCTCTAGAGAAACATCCCTAATCTTAAAAGAGCTGGATACTCCTTTCTGGATCCTGTAGCGAACGTGGGATAAAATCTCCCGTTTATCACCTCTGATCTCCAGTTTGTGAGTTCTTCCTGGTAACTGAATTTGATACACTTGCTCCCTCAATACTTAACACAATGCCCAACACATAAAGGCATTCAATGAATACTGATTTGGCTTACCAAAGACAGACTCTCTAGTCATGCTCATTTCTGTTGACGCAGACTTTCAGGACTTTCAGGGGATAGAATGTGGCCTCATGCAAGCTAAGCAGGGACCTGTGCCTGGGGGACACACCCAGCCTCAGATCTGTGGGATTTGATTGGTTCAATTACAAAACTAGTTTGGATTTCTCATTTCCTTTCTTACATGAAGAAGGAAATGAAGGGAAATAATCAATGGAGGATTCTAATTCCTTTTTAGGAGACTGTGCTCATACTTTCCTAGGAGTGTATCTTTTAGTCTATCTGGTCATGACCAAGTTCAAAATTATACAAATGCTCTAGCCACACTACAAGATATAAAATTAGAGAAATGTTTCAAAAGGGATTAGTCCCTTCCTTTAAGGTATGCTACTTTTAAAGAACATACTGATACACAGGAAATTGATTATAAAAACTCTTGGTTTCCTGACCTGATATTAGATTTATTCTTTTGAGAATAAAGCAGATGACCTCTACAACATTAAAGATAACAATCCAAGAGGGTATCATTTGGCCTGTCACTTGCTTGCATTCTGGTTCTGTAACTATGAACTTCTTGAAGAAAAATAAGGAAATAAGGATCTTTTTTTTTTCCTTCTGCAGGTAATTCCTCTATTTCTATCCCTTCTCAGTCCATGGTACCACCCTCAGTCCACAAAATGTCTCCCCGCTTAGTCAGTGACATCAGTCTTGAACTTCAGATTTGGAAAATGCAACCTTAAGGCAAGAATTTACATTCTCCATTCCAGATAGTCTATATTATTCTGTGTTGTAGTCTTATTATAGTATTGCCTATATTATTGCTGTTGTTGCTTTGGAGGAGGGTAAGTATGGTGGGTTTTTTTCTACCCAGTGAAAGATTTGAGAATTTGGACTGGGAGTTTGGCCTAGTGGTAGAGTGCTTGCTGGCAAGCATGAAGACTCGGGTTCAATTTCTCAGTACAACGTACATAGAAAAAAAGCCAGAAGTGGTGCTGTGGCTCAAGTGGTGGGGCTCTGGCCTTGAGAAAACCCAAGGATAGTGTTCAGGCCCTGAGCCCAAGCTCAGAACTGGCAAAAAATATATTTGAGAGTTTGCTCCAGTATTTTTCTGTGTTTATAAGTAAACTAGACCAAGGGAGTAGATGTGTCAGATTTTTTTTGTATTTCTACTACTTCCTAAAGGAAATTTCTCTTCCTTCCTTTTTTCCTCTCCCTCCCTCTTTCTCTACTTTCCTTCCTATTCTCTTCCCTTTCTCTTCCCTTTCTCTCTGTTTCTCTTTATCCTATATGCACTTAGTAGAAAATTAATAAGGAGTCTGATATTCTCAAAATAAGGTATTTCTAATGCATTTCAATTAATAGTGGCTTATAAATAAATGTAATAATGGCTTATAAAATAAGTGTTGTAGGGGTTTTCTGAACATAGAAATTCAGCAACAAGATGTTTCTAGCCATGTTGATTACGAAGGTTTATAATTAGCAAAGTAACATAATTAGATGTCTCTCATTAGTCTGTCCTCAGCTTATTAATCTAATAGCTACTCCAGAAAGAAGGTGTGTGCCTTACAACAATGCTCAATGTGCACATATGAGGATTTTATTAAGTCAACATCATTATTTTGTTTTCAATTTATTTCCTATGTCCAGAAGTTTACATTCAGTCCTTTGAAAGACTTCAAACTAAGAAAGATATTTAACTCGCAACTAAGGAAAATATTTAACTGAACCCAAGCTCACTTAACCAAGCACCTTTCATCTCCTCATTCATCTTGTACTTCCATCCCTTCTCAACCATACTCATTTCCCATCCAGTATAGACTAATTATTTTTGGTGGGGAAAAAAGAACAGAAATAAAAGACTTGTAGCTTTTTGGTCCCTTCCCCTGCATAATCTTCCTGCTTGCATTCTTTTCCTTGCTGATTTTCAGCATTTTCTGAGCATTCATCCTTTCAAGACACTGGCTTTCAGTAGAAATTATAATAGTTTATGACAAAAAAAGTATTTTTGTAAGATTTTATACACCTGCCTGTTGTTACCACCTTTCTTCCATCTTCTTCCACACATATTACTTGCCTTATTGTTAAACCTTCACATAATCTGAAAAGGAGAGATTTCTTTCTTCTGTTGTGATCCTGTCGCTTCAGATTCTCTGTGGTCATAATAAAGCCTGTGTTGCCAAGAAGCCATACAGCTGGAAGCTCATGCTAAATAATATATCTTGTTTCTAAGAGCTAGTTGCTTGGCACCTGATAGGAACAGTGATTATTCACATCACAGAAATCATGATGCCTGTGGAAGGCTTGATTCTTCTCTCCTGAGTTATGGATGCAATTCCAAATAAAGTGTTTCCTTAGGACTTCCACAGAGAGAAGATATCTGAAGACATGGAGAGGGAAGCGCTAGGTCTTAAAGTGCTTTAATGTTGCCTTCATCCCCAGAACATTTTTTTTTGCACATGAACTAATACTGAGTACTCAGACTCTCACATTCTCAAGTGGCTTTTTTGCTCAGAATTGGTATTCTACCACTTGAGTCACATCTCCACTTCTGCTTTTTGATGGTTCATAGGAAATAAGAGTCTCATTGACTTTCTTTCCCTAACTGGCTTCCTATCATGACCCTCAAATCCTCAGATCTCAGCCTTTGGAATAACCAGGATTATAAGTGTGAGACACCAATTGTCCAACATGTATCCTTATAACACTGTAACTGGCTTTATTATTAATTTACTTTACTATTATTACAGAGGGATTATAATGACATGAGTCAGATAATGAGAACATTTCTTTTCATAAAGTGTCTTCCATTATTACTCTAACTTCTAAATCTCAGCCTTAAAAACATAATTAGACAAGTGCTGGAAGTATAACTTAGGGGTAGAGAAACCATCTAACATTATGAAGCCCCAAATTCAATACCTAGCTCCACAAAAAGATAATGAAGAACCAACTCTGAATAACAGAGTTATGGCCCCCTCTTACCTTCTGAAACTCTGCTTTACATTATTTTTTCTTGCCACATTTTTAAGAAGTTACCCTGGGATCCTAATTAACTCCAAATATTGCATATAAATTAAGTCAGTAGCTACTAAAAGAAGCAGCTCACAAAAGGGAGGAAAAGAAATAAAAGGACTTAAAAGAAAACTATTGTCTTCAGATTATAGGAAAAGACATCATGGGTATAGAAGGAGTCTATTCTTCTCCATCTCAATGTTCTATTCTTTTTCTAGTAACTTCCACCATTTTTTTTCTTTCATCTTTTCTCCATTACATTGTGTGGTTTTTATGGAGAGTGGAACTAGCAAAAGGGTCTCTTTCCACAAGGTCCTTCATCATGTCTATTATTCTTTTTTCTTCTTTTTGGTGCCAGTCCTGGGTCTTGAACTCAGGACCTGGTTGCTGTCCCTGCACTTCAAAACTAGTGCTCTACTACTTCAGCCACAGCTCCACTTTTGGGTTTGCTTTGACCTTTGACCCTCAGATCTTAGCCTTCTGAGTAATTAGGATTATAGTGTAAGCCAGTGCCTGGTTTCTATCTCCTTTTTTTGTTGTTGTTATGGTAAGAACACAACATGGAATCTACTGTTGCAATAAAATGTTAAGTGCCTAGTACAGTATGGTTAGCTGTTGCATTCTACAAAAGTTATCTAGAATCTATTCATCTTGCACAACTGAAACTTTATACCAACTAGCCAATTCCTTCCCTTACCCCTCCCTCCCCAACTGCTGCAACCACCATTCCACCTCTGCTTCTGTGAACTGGACTACTTTACTCACAATTGGAATTATGCAGTGTTTGCCTTTCTGTGAATCGTCAAGTTTTCTCTGCATAATGTCCTCTCAGTTCATCTACATTGTCACAATAACAGGATTCCTCTCATTCAAAGGCTGAATGATCATCTTTATTTTTTATCCACATGTTTATGTGGGTTTCTACCAAAATCTTTTAGATCCTAAGCTATTAGGATCTTTTCCTTTAAACAGCCAGGTGTGCCAAAATGCAATGCAGAGACATTTCTACTTCAGCCTAAGTTTACACACAGGTTATCTTCATAGCCCTTTAAAAAAAAAATGAAAGCGCGTATCTATCATCTGTGACTTTGTTGTACTGTGATTTGAACATCAACCTATTGCCTTGAGCTAGTTGAGGTTACAGACTGGGCAGCCACCAGTATGACCCCTGCATTGCCCAATTAAGCAAACCCAACGTGTATGTTCAACAAACAGCATGTCAAGACACACGCCTCATGCTCAATTGCTCTTAACCTGAGGAGCATGTATAGCAGAAGCTGCTCGTGGTAAGGGAAAACATCCCTTATTCAATACCAGGATGACTGTATTCACAAAATGCCAAAGCATTCATGAGTGTATGGGTCTAAAGTCTACTTTTTTTAAAGTCTATTTCTTAAAAAGTGGCCTTGAGCTTATGTGCCGATTGCTTATTTCTGTCTGCCTATATGTAACTTTTTGTGCCGATTGCTTATTTCTGTCTGCCTATACGTAACTTTTTGTTTCTCTTTTTCCATTTTACAAATTTTCTTATTCTCTCAACAAAAAAAAATGTAAAAATTGCCTGTTGGAAACATTCTTGTGCGCCAGCTATCATTAGAGAATGAATCTGGAAGCTTCTCTCTAGTAGTTTGCTACAGATGGTACTTTTTACACAGAAGGAATGAACTTTGGTAAGACAATTAGTGCAAGAAAAGCATTGATCCTTTACTTAAAAGGATGAAATTAATACCAAATGTTTCTTGACCAAGCTTCTAATTATTAAGAAGCTTTGCTTTAGAGAAGGGCTTGGAATGTCACTACTTCATCCAAAGTACGTGTGAAAGGCACTGAATTGAAGACAGGGTTTTGTGGTTTTGCTTCCAACAGAATTCCCAGGCTTATTCCCCATGGGCACAACTTTGGATCCTCATATCTCTTCTTAGCTTCAGAGCTATCTTCAGTCAAATGGGAAAATAGAAAACCGCATGTCCTACCTTAGCGGGTAGTTAGGAATAACACAACTTGCCCTTTTCATAGTAGAACAGACTCTAATGAATCCGAACACGTTCTCCATCATAACAGTGTTCTCACTAGCATTTATCCTTCTGGGGAGATGAACCAGGTCTCTATCCCAAAACCCAACAGGTTTCACGGGCCCAGAATCCAACAGACTAAACAAAGACTCTAGTGGGTATAGTGCAGGGGCTTATATCCCCAAAGAAATCAGAAAGCATCTAACTCACTCTACCCTTCCCATGGTAGGCTGCCCTGAAATTAGTTGATTTCTCCACATGCATGATTTCTCTGTGCACAGGGAACTAGCCACTTGGCCTGCTTCAACCATAGAATATCTTTTTTGCTAATAAAGCCCCCAAATCACCAGTGGTGATCCCATCATTCCATGATCATGATCACAGATGTGGAAAAGCAGTCCTCTGAATTATTCATGTTTGTGGCTGTGCCCGCACGAACCAAATGGCAGAGATAAATTCTCTGAGAGTCTATCTATCTCCCTCCTTCTAGATTGCTCCATCTTTTTTTGGCAAGGTCAAGCAGTACACAGAAAGAATGTCTTTTAACAACTAACATGTAAGATACTGCTGATAGACCTCTTGGACTTTAAACCACACCACTTAAGAAAGCAAGCATACATGAAGATTGAGAGTTAATTTAATGTGTTATTTCTGGTGCATTATTTTCCCTTGCCAGCAATGTGAATATAATTGAAGGTGAAACTAATAAAACTAGGAAGCTAAAGTGTTTAATGCGAGATACATATAAAATCTGCTTATAATCCTACTGTGCTGAGAAAGCCCAACAAAGTAAGATTCCATGCTAAGTTGATGGTTGTTTGGATGCAAATATAGTGACCCATAGCTCACAGCCATATTTCCAAGAAGGTAGGTAGAGTGTGATCAGGAGTAGTTACTCTTTGTTAAGATATCTACTTCAAAGTCAAGCATGCCTAGAAGGCAACAGCCATTATACCTAATATATAGAAGGCAAACCAAGGAAAAGACAATGGAAAAATACAAAGTTTTTACTCTACCTAGCCCTGCTACTCCTACTGAACTGTGTTTATAAATTGTAGCCCACGGCGATGGGAAATTCACTACAGAATAACCAAACACTGTGTGTTCACAGTTAGTTTTTGGCATGCCTTTTCTGCTCAGTATAAGAACAACAACAACAACAAAAATCTACTATCCAGCACATAGTAGGTCTGACAGCCTGATAGCAGCGAAGGAGCAAGAAATTATTCTCTTTGTTTTTCTTCTGCTCCCCCCAAATCAAAATAAACTTAAGAATATCATTCAATATTCCAGTTACACTGAAGTCCAATTCAAAATTCATCTTCAGAGCTGTCGGCTAAGAGCATAACTCGGTCTTGCATGCTGTTGAATTCTCTCTGCTAGAGAAAGAAAAACAGGAACGCATTAAACTGTGTCTGCTGCAGAACAAAGCTAAGAAAGAAAGCCCGTTTTAAAGAGGCAGTAACAAATGAAGCCAAGGCAAAGTAGCTGCAGTAGCTCATCCAAACCACTGGGCACGTCAGCACTCTTCATGCACCATTAAACCCCATGTGCTTTATTAAGCAAATTAGGTGAGCGAAGAAGGTTCTGAGACTGATTAGAGTTTGCTCTTCTTGGTTCCATACCTTTCTTTTGTGCCTTTTGAAGCCGTTTCTCTTCGGCGATTCATAACCTTAATGCTGTAGAGTGCTCCCAAGATGAACAGGGCTCCAGCTATGCCCACCCCTACAGGCACCAGCATTCCTGACATGTAGCCAGCCTGCACACAAGAGACATGCATCAGGACATGCAACAGACCCCTGGCTCTCTGCTCCTCCATTCTGTTA